>NC_136491.1:115426954-115574454 GCF_053919585.1 Euprymna scolopes
CTAGATATTAAACTGTAATGTTATGATTCTTTCCGATTACAGTAAAAAAAAAAATAAAACATGTTAAATGTGCCGATGTTTTCTTACGCGTAAAAATGCACTTGTGTGGAATGATCCGTAGATTTTAGCTCTACCAGTAGTTTTTAATTTCAATAAATATTTATTATTTTAACGTTATTACCAGATGTGTTGGACTTTGGTTTAAATAAATTTTAAAGCTGTCTTGAAGATTATTAATGACGTTGGAATATTTTATCGATAATTCTTTTCATATTTATAATTTTGTAAATATGATTAATATAAACATGGTTTGTTGGTACTATATATTGACACACATGCATATACACACACGCTCGTGCACACACATATATATTTATCTAGCAAAACTGGTAATTAGTAAAAACCTGAAGAAGGTGCTCAATACTATTGCAGAGCAAATATATATTGTGTATTACAGTTTTATCTGTTTTAGTTGAACATGTTTCTGTTACCGGATCTTATCAACGATCAGTAAATTAGTAAGTCTTACAACGTTGCTGGATTGTTGATTGATATGATCCGGTAACAGAAACATGTGTAACTAAAATAGATAAAACGATAATATATATATATATATATATATATATATATATATATATATATATATATATATATATACGCGGTATCTTAAATAAGTTTCCAGACTTTTTTTTGTACAGGCATTTAAAATTGGCGTAGATTCTTAAAAAATCAGTATGTTATCAGGATACGTCTTATAAGATGACTGGCGAAGTTTTATGATTCAAATGTACAGTAGGAATTCGAATGCATACTACTAAAGCCTAATTGTCACAGCTGGTGAATTTCAAAAATTCAATCTAGACGTGAGGAAACTTTAGAAGTAAGATATGCCATAAAATTCAGTTTTAAACATAAAGAATGCCACAAAAGCATATAGAATATTTCAGACTGCTCTGGAACATCTTGCATGAATGGAGCATTAGTTTTTCAGTTGCATAAGAGATTCAAGGAAAGCAGAGAATCTG
Source organism: Euprymna scolopes (assembly GCF_053919585.1). NCBI lineage: Eukaryota > Metazoa > Mollusca > Cephalopoda > Sepiida > Sepiolidae > Euprymna > Euprymna scolopes. The sequence goes on from NC_136491.1 coordinate 115,427,980, forward strand.
AGGAGTGATGAGAGATGTGGGGACATTAAGTAAGTCGGACCACCAATGCTGATTGGCCAAATTAAGAATTTCATGGATAACGACTGTCATGCACAGTTTGATGTTAGTGTTGAAACTGTGCACACAATTATTCGCGAGGAACTAAAAGTGCGGAAGATTTGTGCCAAGTTTGCGGCAAGTGTGTTCAGAGAAGATCTCAAAGAAAGATGTGTCACGACAGCAGTGAGATGGTTAAACTTATCAATTCAGATTTCGTACTAAAAATGTCTACAAATTTATATATATATATATATATATATATATATATATATGTGTGTGTGTGTGTGTGTGTGTGTGTGTGTGTGTATGCATGCGTATATATCTATCTATCTCTCTCTCTCTATATATATATATATAAATATATATATGTATATATATATATATATATATATATATATATATATATATATATATATCTGTTTGTACTAATCAGATATATTTACATTTACTTGACTTGTTTCCTGAAAAAAAAAGAACTAACATGCACAGTATAGCACTCTGGTCACCATGCTAGATGAGCACGTATCTTTTTTCTGAGTCCCACGGCTTTTATATTTGTTTCGTGTCAGGTTTTACTTTTTGTCAAGGTATATGTCGCTCAAGCTTATATTTTATTTGTGATGCTGCCACAGTGAGTGTTAATTCATCCCAGCTGTAGAACTTAGAGGGCCCCATTACGCATTGTCTTGGATATTTTTAATAAGTAATGCATTATTAATTTCAATGGCTCTGTACGCACTTATGTTTATGGGATGTTATTTACACTTATATGTATACATATATAGTATATAGTCATCCACATACAGTACTGTTTCGCTGTTTCACAGCTTATCAGTGCGACTAGACAGACAACTGCCTAAAGCCAGAATCGAAACCCAACCGCCCAAATGACCACCCAAATTGCTTCTTACCATTGCGCGATACAGCTGGTGCTGTGTGGGTAATGAATTAACGATGTTTTGTACATCGTCCAAATGCCTCCGCCTGATTTGTTCACACAAAGAGCGTCGCTTAATACGCTAATGGCATTTTGGGAATCAATTCCCAATATATATATATATATATATATATATATATATATATATATATATATATATATATATATATATATATATATATATATATATATATATATCAGTGCTGACATGTTTACGATCCTTAGTAAGTCGTACTCTCCTTATCATTTGAAAATTTTAGAGACTCTTTTTATTAAGTCTTTGAGACCTTCTCTTTGCAAGCGAAAAGATAATCTTCTTCTTGGATTTAATTTAGTCTCTATGTAATTTTCCCCCGTTTATTTCTGTTTTTGTTTTTTTTCCTACCTCCGCCATATTCATGACTTTTCTGTTTGTTTTAAATCGTATTTTCCTCGATTTAGCTTTGATAAGTGAGGAACGAAACCTGGTTAGCTAACCTTTATTTTCATTTTTAATTTTTTAAATTGATTATGCTTTTTGGTCTGTATTTAGCGATTATAAAATTCTGTACCTCCCGGAAAATTTTCACACACACACACACACACACACACACACACACACACACACACACACATATATATATATATATATATATATATATATAACAGATAATTGCAACTTCTCTCCCAATTTTAGGATTTTGTAACCATGCCCAACGTGCATTTATTTTCTTTTTAAACTGATAAGTGCATTTTCTTCTGATGCATTAAGAGCGAAATAAATTCAGTAATTGACATAATAATTACATGAATGATTTATGCTACGAAACAGGTGCTGCCAAAATTCTGCGTGTCTACGGACTTAAAAAATAAACGGTAAGATCGTCAACATCTTGAACTTTGGAACATAAACTTTTGTCATTTATTTGTGTTATATATATATATATATATATATATATGTGTGTGTGTGTGTGTGTGTGTGTATGTGTGTGTCTACAACGATAAAACAGCGGCCCTAGAAAAGATGACATGATTCCATTATCGTTTGATGAAAACCGGTTTTCTTTTTAGGGTGCAGCCAATCTATTAGTTTGCTGTGGTTTACAAATATCAGAAGCGATAAAAGAATTTGATCATGTCTTAAAGTGATAAAGTCTTAAACTAGCAACAAACAAGACCGGAGATGCGCTGCTATAATAACTCATGTTCTCTACTGATCAAACTTATGACAACACGATCATTGCCAGCACCCTTCAAACGCAAAATCCAGATGGTCCAAAGATTGAGGACACAACTCAATGCATCGAACGACCATTTGGTGCTTGTGGAAAAGGTATGCTCCTAGTTCCGGACTTGTATCGAGGCGGTCATTGACACTGAATGCGGCTACATTGAATAGATTTCAGTTCTACTACATAATCAACTTACTTGAATTGTTTTTTTCAATAAAATTTTCAAATGAAGTTGCAGTATTGTTTTCTTTTGTGCGACAATTTTATCATTCCACCGTATATATATACAGTGCCGCAAAAAGAAAGTCTACACTTGTAATTTTCTCAGAAACTCCAAATTTAAGCTAAATTTAATTTAACCGTTTAAACAAACTATACCTCATTTGATTCGCTTTTTATTCCTCTATAATTTTACCTGTTCATATTTGAAGTTTAATTAAAATGTTCTAGTGTTCACGTCAATTTAAAGAAAATAATTTCAAATTGAGGAGGCAAAAGGAAAGTCCGCAGCAACAAATTCGCTTAAAATTATCACCCCTTAATCAGTTTAAAATATCCATTAACAGGCAACAAAGCATCTCTAATCGTAAGTGTTGTTGTTCCAGGTTCCAACGTAACATTTAGTCCATATGATACGACTTTCTCTTAGTGGTCGTCAGGAGCTCATTAATCTGCACCTTTCTGGTTTATCCAATCGAGAAATCGGCCGCAGATTGAAATGGGATGAGAAAACGGTACGAAAGACAGTGCAATAGTACCAAATCACTGGCAGTGTTTGTGATGCCTCTAATTCTAGTCGTACTAGAGTTACTTCTAACAGATAAAACAATGCTATCAAGATCCGCAGCCCAAGAAACATATTTGAAACGGCTCCCCATATCCAACAACAGTGCAATCTTGTTAAAAAGTGCTCTCTTTCTTCTGTCAAGAACAGATTAAAGAAATTTAATTTGCGAGGATATGTGGCAAGATGCAAACCAATGATTTCTGTAAAGAGCAGAAATCGCCGTCTGGACTTCGTCAGATGCAATGAAGATCATGATTCGTCGTATTGGTCAAAACTGCATTTTAGCGACGAAAGCAAGTTCAATAGCCTAGGCAGTGATGGTAGGTAATACGTCTGTCGAAGAATTTAATCCTAGGTGCTCAGTTTCAACGCTGCAGTGTGGTGGAGGTTCAGTTTTGGTGTGGGGCATTATTAGTACCAATGGTCCAGGGCCTATAGTTCGCTTGCAAGGTCGAATTAATTCGACCAAGTACATTAATATGTTGACTAAGCATTTCCTACCCTACTTTGGTCGGAATTTGGATGATAATCCCATCTTCATGCAGGATAATGTTCCCAGTCACACAGCTGGCAATGTAAAGAGATTCCGGAAAAACATGATATTCCGCGTTTGGATTGGCCTGCACAATCTCCAGACCTCAATCCTATAGACAACGTATGGTATTACATCAAGCAACAGCTACGCAATGATAAAATGTCAAATTTTGAAGAACTTTGGACAAAAATTAAAGGAAAGGTAGATGCCTTTTTTCCGGAGTATTGCTGCAGTCTTATTCAAGGAATTCCCAAAAGATTGCAGGCTGTCAAATTGCAGAAAGGCTATGCTTCTAAATATTAACTGATTCATTGTGTTCCTGCTGTATTTTTGTTCAATTAATGTCCTAAAGTTACATTAAAATAACAATTTTCCATTGTGGGCACTTTCTTTTTGCATCCTCAATTAGAAGTTATTGTTTTAAATTGACGTGAACACTAGAATATTTCAATTAAAAGTCAAATATGAACAGGTAAAATTATAGAAGAATAAAAGGGGAATCAAATGAGGTATAGTTTGTTTAAACAGTTGCATTAAATTTAGCTTAAATTTGCAGTTTCTGAAAACATTACAAGTGTGAACTTTTTTTTGCCTCCTGTGTATATAATTAGCTCCGAAAAGTTTACCATAGATTCCAAACGTCCTGTATAACGGGCTAATTAACTATCATATTATATTTATATATATTTTATTATAATGGATGTACTTTTTTAATATTTCATTAAACTAACAGACGTGTGCATGTGTGTGTATGTATGTATGCGTATGTGTGTATGTGTGTGTGTAATTTTCAGTTGAAATATAACGTGAACAGGAAGGGCGTTATTCTCAGATGGTTTTCAGAAAGATTTAATCGCAGAGCACAGTTTGTTTCTCCTAATAAGGACGATTCTCACGCAACCAACAACATTTGTCATCGGCCAAGGTTTTCCCTTGGTACCAAAGCCAACAGAACCAAGGCCATTTCGAAATTGCGTTTTCCTGTTGCCTGACGAATGACTGATGCTCTGTGCAGGTCTAAGAATTCAATCTTTTAGAGCTGTTGCCTCGTTTCTTTCGGATAGAGTTTATTGCTATCTACATCAGTTATGTCATCAGAACTGAGCCGGAAATTTTGTAAAAGGCCAGAGTGCTCTTCCTATAAGGCGCTGGCTTGACGCTCACCACATACACATTCACAGCTTGTTTCACGCATTCCCGAAGGAAGCAAATACAAAAAAACGGTTGGCATTCTATAACGTAAAACTATCATTAAATGATTATTTAAAAGCTCTACTAAATATCTATACAGGTATACACACTCTGAATCTCTTTATCTCTTTCTCCCTCTTTCCTCTCTCTATCTATTTATCTATTGTTCACGACTCATACTGGCCCAACAAGTTCATGTCTGACTTCTATACCAAAGATTCTTTGGATTACCGTTCTCATCATTTTGAGTTTTATTTTTGTGACTAATCGGCCAAGGTAATCTTTGACTATTTGTCAACATCGGGAATCTTTCTGTCGAACCCAGGAATCTGCACGGAATTTCGAACAGAACCCTTTATTTGATTCATTAACTTACGGAGTAGCATGTAATGACTCATGGCGTAGTAGATACTGGACTTGGTAAAATTCAGTTGTATGTAACACGCTTCTATACCTGACTTCATGAAAAGGAAGGAAACCTTACAATATGGCAATTATTTTTACACGTTTAAAAATTCCCGAAGTTAAAATTAAATTATCCGTGCGACACAGAATGGCAATACAATATATAAAACAACACAGAATGGCAATACAATATATGAAACAACACAGAATGGCAATACAATATATAAAACAACACAGAATGGCAATACAATATATAAAACAACACAGAATGGCAATACAATATATAAAACAACACAGAATGGCAATACAATATATAAAACAACACAGAATGGCAATAAAATTTATGAAACAACACAGAATGGCAATACAATATATAAAACAACACAGAATGGCAATACAATATATGAAACAACACAGAATGGCAATACAATATATAAAACAACACAGAATGGCAATACAATATATAAAACAACACAGAATGGCAATACAATATATGAAACAACACAGAATGGCAATACAATATATAAAACAACACAGAATGGCAATACAATATATAAAACAACACAGAATGGCAATACAATATATAAAACAACACAGAATGGGAATACAATAAATAAAACAACACAGAATGGGAATACAATAAATAAAACAACACAGAATGGGAATACAATAAATAAAACAACACAGAATGGGAATACAATAAATAAAACAACACAGAATGGCAATACAATATGTAAAACAACACAGAATGGCAATACAATAAATAAAACAACACAGAATGGGAATACAATAAATAAAACAACACAGAATGGCAATAAAATATATAAAACAACACAGAATGGCAACACAATAAATAAAACAACACAGAATGGGAATACATTATATAAAACAACACAGAATGGCAATACAATATATAAAACAACACAGAATGGCAATACAATATATAACACAACGCAGAATGGCAATACAATAAATAAAACAACACAGAATGGCAATACAATATATAAAACAACACAGAATGGCAATACAATAAATAAAACAACACAGAATGGCAATACAATATATAAAACAACACAGAATGGCAATACAATATATAAAACAACACAGAATGGCAATACAATAAATAAAACAACACAGAATGGGAATACAATAAATAAAACAACACAGAATGGCAATACAATATATAAAACAACACAGAATGGCAATACAATAAATAAAACAACACAGAATGGTAATACAATAAATAAAACAACACTGAATGGCAATACAATATATAAAACAACACAGAATGGCAATACAATATATAAAACAACACAAAATGGCAATACAATATATAACACAACGCAGAATGGCAATACAATATATAAAACAACACAAAATGGCAATACAATATATAACACAACGCAGAATGGCAATACAATAAATAAAACAACGCAGAATGGCAATACAATATATAAAACAACACAGAATGGGAATACAATAATAAAACAACACAGAATGGCAATAAAATATATAAAACAACACAGAATGGCAACACAATAAATAAAACAACACAGAATGGGAATACATTATATAAAACAACACAGAATGGCAATACAATATATAAAACAACACAAATGGCAATACAATATATAACACAACGCAGAATGGCAATACAATAAATAAAACAACACAGAATGGCAATACAATATATAAAACAACACAGAATGGCAATACAATAAATAAAACAACACAGAATGGCAATACAATATATAAAACAACACAGAATGGCAATACAATATATAAAACAACACAGAATGGCAATACAATAAATAAAACAACACAGAATGGGAATACAATAAATAAAACAACACAGAATGGCAATACAATATATAAAACAACACAGAATGGCAATACAATAAATAAAACAACACAGAATGGTAATACAATAAATAAAACAACACTGAATGGCAATACAATATATAAAACAACACAGAATGGCAATACAATATATAAAACAACACAAAATGGCAATACAATATATAACACAACGCAGAATGGCAATACAATATATAAAACAACACAAAATGGCAATACAATATATAACACAACGCAGAATGGCAATACAATAAATAAAACAACGCAGAATGGCAATACAATATATAAAACAACACAGAATGGCAATACAATAACTTCTCTATATCTCACTCCCTATCACAAATTGTTACGTTTCCAACCCATTTCCCTGACTAGGAAGAACAACACGCATCACTTCTAGATCGTTTTTTGACCAACACCAAAGTGGCAATTTGCCTTGTTTGGGGTGAAAATGTAAAAAAAAAAAAAAAAAAAAAACACAACACAGAATGGCAATACAATATATAAAACAACATAGAATTGCAATACAATAAATAAAACAACACAGAATGGCAATACAATATATAAAACAACGCAGAATGGCAATACAATATATAAAACAACACAGAATGGCAATACAATATATAAAACACAGAATGGCAATACAATATACAAAACAACACAGAATGGCAATACAATATATGAAACAACACAGAATGGCAATACAATATATGAAACAACACAGAATGGCAATACAATATATAAAACAACACAGAATGGGAATACAATAAATAAAACAACACAGAATGGGAATACAATAAATAAAACAACACAGAATGGGAATACAATAAATAAAACAACACAGAATGGCAATACAATAAATAAAACAACACAGAATGGGAATACAATAAATAAAACAACACAGAATGGCAATACAATAAATAAAACAACACAGAATGGGAATACAATAAATAAAACAACACAGAATGGCAATACAATATATAAAACAACACAGAATGGCAATACAATAAATAAAACAAGACAGAATGGGAATACAATATATAAAACAACACAGAATGGGAATACAATAAATAAAACAACACAGAATGGGAATACAATAAATAAAACAACACAGAATGGCAATACAATATATAAAACAACACAGAATGGCAATAAAATAAATAAAACAACACAGAATGGGAATACAATAAATGAAACAACACAGAATGGCAATAAAATATATAAAACGACACAGAATGGCAATACAATAAATAAAACAACACAGAATGGGAATACAATAAATAAAACAACACAGAATGGCAATACAATATATAAAACAACACAAATGGCAATACAATATATAACACAACGCAGAATGGCAATACAATAAATAAAACAACACAGAATGGCAATACAATATATAAAACAACACAGAATGACAATACAATAAATAAAACAACACAGAATGGCAATACAATATATAAAACAACACAGAATGGCAATACAATAAATAAAACAAGACAGAATGGGAATACAATATATAAAACAACACAGAATGGCAATACAATAAATAAAACAACACAGAATGGGAATACAATAAATAAAACAACACAGAATGGCAATACAATATATAAAACAACACAGAATGGCAATACAATAAATAAAACAACACAGAATGGTAATACAATAAATAAAACAACACAGAATGGCAATACAATATATAAAACAACGCAGAATTGCAATACAAAATATAACACAACACAAAATGGCAATACAATATATAACACAACGCAGAATGGCAATACAATATATAAAACAACACAAAATGGCAATACAATATATAACACAACGCAGAATGGCAATACAATATATAAAACAACACAGAATGGCAATACAATAACTTCGCTATATCTCACTCCCTATCACAAATTGTTACGTTTCCAACCCGTTTCCCTGACCAGGAAGAACAACACGCATCACTTCTAGATCTGTTTTTGACCACAGTTCCCGATGACTGCATAGCGAAGGCCCACAGCCCACTCGGGAACGCTGATCATGCAGTGATAATGGCTGAAATCGCCCTAAACTCTAGACCCAAAACTGAAGAGCCAGTGCTCAAAACAACGAGATATTATAATAAGGCTGACTGGGAAGCCATCAGGGAACTAATTAGAGATGCTCCATGGAAAAATATTTTCTCTCTCCCTGCTGAACAATGTGCAAACGAGACCACTGACTGGTTCAAAACTGCAATCGAAGCGCATGTTCCCATGCGGAAATTTTATAGTAAGCCCCACTCTCCCCAATGGTTTACGTCGACTTGTGCAACTGCCATTACTCAAAAGCAGCATGCATACCGTAGGTTTAACCGACATAAGTCCAGTTCAAACAGACTGAAGTATATAGAAGCTAAAAATAACGTTAAGAAAGAAATAGCGACAGCTAAGAGAGAATTTACGGAAACCACTAAAAAGCGCATCGAAGCACAAAAACTAGGAACTCGAGACTTCTGGAAAATCTACAACAGTGTAGTAAATAATGGGCAATCAACAATTCCCCCACTAACCAACAATCACGAGGTTGTCTCCTCAGCAACCGACAAGGCTAACATGCTTGCCAGTCGGTTTGCCTCAAACTCCACACTGGACCCTTCCAACCACCCCATACCTGACTTTCCTATGCGGACAGACGCCACACTAGACGATCTGAAAATCACCCCTGCTCAGGTGCATACTATCATAAAAAACCTTGACACCTCAAAAGCATGTGGACCCGATCTTATCCCAGCTGTGCTATTAAAAAAGTGCTCAGCCGAAGTAGCTCCAGTTCTCTCCAAACTCTACAACAAATGTCTTAATGAAGCTTGCTTTCCGGGCTGTTGGAAAACTGCTTCTGTTGTACCAGTATTCAAGAATTCTGGCGAAAGGACAGACCCATCAAATTATCGCCCCATTAGCCTCCTCCCACTTTTTGCCAAAATATTTGAGACCATAATTAACCATGCTCTAGTCCATCATCTTACAGATGCTAAACTACTGACTGACAAACAATATGGATTTAGACAAGCCCGTTCCACAGCAGACATCCTCACTGTGATCTCTGAACGTATATACCATTCACTGGACAAAGCGGGGGAAGGCAGAGCGGTAGCTCTAGATATATCTAAGGCTTTTGACAGGGTATAGTATGAGGGTCTCCTCAGTAAAATCAGATCAGACGGTATCACTGGTAGAATACTTAGCATAATTAAATCCTTCTTAGGTAAGAGAAAAATCCAGGTAGTCCTCGACGGTCGCACATCTAAACAATATGATATAAATGCGGGAGTGCCCCAGGGTTCTATCCTTGGACCTCTATTGTTCCTGATATTCATAAATGACCTCCCCAACAACATTGCCTCTGAGATGGGTATATATGCTGATGACACTACACTCTATGGCAGACACGACAGGAAGACGAATGAACACATTTCTAAAGAAATGGCAGAAACACTAGAGGAAGACCTCCAATCTGTGGTGGAATGGGGACAAAAGTGGTTGGTCGCGTTCAATGCTGCCAAGACTAAACTAGTTCTATTCAATAATTACAAGAAACCCTCTCTACCACCCATAGCAATGGCCAGCGACTCTTTATCTGAGAGTCCATCTTTCAAACTCCTTGGCCTAACGTTCACAGGAAACATGAGTTGGAACAATTACATTGAAGGCATTGCCAGAGCCGCTGCAAGAAAGGTAGGCTCTCTCTACCGTGCTAGAAAACTACTAACACCCGAAAGTATCCTGTACCTCTATAAGGCCACCATTCGCCCATGTATGGAGTATTGCTGCCACATCTGGGCTGGTGCATCTGCTACTAGTCTCTCGCTTCTTGACAAGGTTCAAAAGAGAGTCGCAAAGCTGATAGGCCCTGAACTGGCATCTAAGCTTCAGCCTCTGTCCCATCGACGAAATGTTGCATCCCTCTGCCTTTTCTACAAGTATTTTAGTGGTGAATGCTCTGACGAACTGCAATCACTTGTGCCCCCACGACGCGAGCACCCTCGACAAACCCGACAGGCTACTAAATCCCACCCCCACACTGTAGAGATCCCTAGATGTAAAAGATCTTTTTACTCCAATAGTTTCTTCCCAGAACCGCAAGACTCTGGAATTCCATTCCAGGTCCCTGCTTCCCCAACAGTACTGACGTGCAGAAGTTCAAGTGTAACGTGAACCGACACCTTCCTGCCCAAATCCCTACATAGTACCCCAGTAGTTGTTGCCCCTGATAGTAGCCCCCTACACCAAAGTGGCAATTTGCCTTGTTTGGGGTGAAAATGTAAAAAAAAAAAAAAAAAAAACACAACACAGAATGGCAATACAATATATAAAACAACATAGAATGGCAATACAATATATAAAACAACACAGAATGGCAATACAATATATAAAACAACGCAGAATGGCAATACAATATATAAAACACAGAATGGCAATACAATATATAAAACAACGCAGAATGGCAATACAATATATAAAACAACACAGAATGGCAATACAATATATGAAACAACACAGAATGGCAATACAATATATAAAACACAGAATGGCAATACAATATATAAAACAACACAGAATGGCAATACAATATATAAAACAACACAGAATGGCAATACAATATATGAAACAACACAGAATGGCAATACAATATATGAAACAACACAGAATGGCAATACAATATATAAAACACAGAATGGCAATAAAATATATAAAACACAGAATGGCACTACAATATATAAAACAACACAGAATGGCAATACAATATATAAAACACAGAATGGCAATACAATATATAAAACAACACAGAATGGCAATACAATATATAAAACACAGAATGGTAATACAATATATAAAACAACACAGAATGGCAATACAATATATAAAACAACACAGAATGGCAATACAATATATAAAACAACACAGAATGGCAATACAGTATATAAAAAAACGCAGAATGGTAATACAATATATAACACAACGCAGAATGGCAATACAATATATAACACAACGCAGAATGGCAATACAATATATAAAACAACGCAGAATGGCAATACAATATATAAAAATATAATAAAATATATAAAAAATAATAATAAAATATAAAAAATAATCGTACATACGACAGTGTGTATTATTTATATACTTAATATTAAAGTGACTTTAATTACAAAATGCTTTATACTCTTAGATACAACAGTCAGTTAGTCACCTTGCTCTCTATCAGTGACGGAAACTAAACGAAAATTCAACGAGAAAAGTTTCTTTTCGAGAACGGTCCTTTATTTAAACACAATACCGCGTAATTGCTTCCCATATGACCATAATATGGCCGTGCTCAAATCTATGGTAAATAAGTTCTTGTATAGCCGTCCTGTTAAATAAGCAAACTCTACTTCAGGTTTGGCATTACTGATGATCAAAGTGTTGTCTCAGTTTACTTGACGCGCATTAACCCTTATCTTCGAGTGGCTCTTGAGTCTTTATATGCGGTAATCCCCAAGTAAAACATATGAAATATATCTGGTAAAAAAATGTATCAAGTCACCTTGCCCATCCTTTTTTTTTGTTGGTTCAAAGCGTTCAACATCTACACGCAAACCGTCGCACATACTTGAGAATTCGATATTGCAAGGTTTTAAAATATTGAGTGGGGCAGCCATTTTCTTCTTTCTGAGAAATCCTAGCACGACATGCTAAACACGTAAACAACCGCTTTTGTTGGGAGTGTCTTTTATTACAAAAAAGCAAAACAACCCGCGGAAACATTTGTATATACGAACACTGAATCGCTCAGGATGTCCCTAGTGATATCGACGACCGACTCGAATCAAAATACCGTCGACATTTGCGCCGTATCTTTAGTGTAAGAAAAACAGTGGCCATCCCGAAACACGGTTGTAGGCAGACATAAAGGTAAAGACGAGTAATTTTGCTGACCAGTTAATTGCATTTTAATCTCGAGGAAAGTAGGTATATTTGGCCTATTCAGCCAGTTAGTTCGACGACTAGACTGCCGCTAAGTTCTAGTCGATTTCTGCTGTAAGCTTTGTTAGAAGAGCATCATTTATATTCCCTCAATATAAAAAGAGGGGTCCCATCAGCCCTTTCAGAATATATATATATATATATATATATATATATATATATAATACCACTGCCCCAAATACAAAATGTAAACAAAATGCTCATACTAACTAATGTGTAAATAAATGAATAAAGGAATAATTATTAATAGTATAATGTATTACTATATGAATATTAAACATAATATTACCATTAAAACATTACTCTTAAAGACTATGATGTGATATGTTAGCAAATAAAATGTTGAGATAAGGAAACAGAAAAAAGCTTAAGTACATTCGGTACCACACACACACACACACACACACACACACACACACACACATATATATAATGTGTATATTTAGTGCATATATATATATATATATATAAAGCCGAATGGATTAGGTCTCCGCTAATCGAGCCAGAGATGTCTCGTGATACGGGGATTCGAATCGTTCGACTGGTAGTAACCGTGACACCCTGCACTGAAGATTCCCGAAAGGATGAAACACTAGTGTCTGTAGGTATTTAATTATTATAGTAAAAAATAATTATATATATATATATATATATATATATATATATATATATATATGTACTAGCAGGGAAACTCGATATTACCAGAGATTGAATGAGGATTAACGAATGTTTCACACTGCCATATTTTTGTCATGTAAATCGGTGAAATTCCTAATTTCTTAATCAAATTATTTGGTTACCTGTTCTAGTCGAGGATTCCTCACGGTGCACCGGGTGAAATCTTCATATGCCCCCACGCAGTGACTTAGTCCACAATGCATTGTAGTCTACATTGCACTCTAGGGAATCTACTGTTTCTTTTATAGACTTTATAGACTTGCGTGCAAGCGACTCTGTACGTCACTCCGTCGGCCGGTCGGTCGGTCTGTCGGTCGGTCTGTGCTTGGCCTTTTTGGTTAAGATGAAAGGTCTGTTGTTAATAGATGTTGTTCTTAGCTTTTTAAGTTTTTCTTGGTCTTCGGATCGGGATCAAAGTGTAGTATCTGTTTCGGCAGATACTGCAAGCTATGACTAGCTATGACTAGCTATGCCTAGCTATGACTAGCAAAGATCAGATTTGGGGGCAACCTCACATGTCTGACCTTTAACCAGCTCCCATTTCCCACCTCTCGGGAGCTGGTTCCCTTTTTCCCTTCCCCCTCACTTCACTCCTCACATTAAAAATCGGCCTTGTGCCTAATTTGCTCGGTGGGGGAGCAAATAAATACCATCTGTTTCGGCAGATACTGCAAGCAAAGACCATATGTGGGAGAACCCCCACATATAAGAACTTGTTCAATTAAGGGGCAACCCTTCATACCAATTGTCACTATCCAGCTTCCCTACTCCCCGGGGAGTTAGTCGCCATTTCCCCTTCACTCCTCACATAAAAAATCGGTCTAGTACCTAATTTGCTCGGTGGGGGAGCAAATAATCTTGGCCTTCGGATCGGGATCAAAGTGTAGTATCTGTTCCGGCAGTTAATACAAGCAAATACCATATGTGGGAGTAACCCCACATATAAGACCTTGGTCAATGTAGGGACAACCCTTCATACCAACTGTCACTATCCAGCTCCCCTACTCCCCGGGGAGCTGGTCCCCATTTCCCCTTCACTCTCCACATTAAAAAATGGTCTTGTGCCTAATTTGCTCAGTGGGAAAGCAAATAAATACCAACCAAAGATATAAGACCTTGGTCAATGTAGGGGCAACGCTTCATACCAATTGTCACTATCCAGCTCCCCTACTCTCCGGGGAGTTGGTCCTAATTTCCCCTTCACTCTTCACATTAAAAATCGGCCTTGTGCCTAATTTGCTCGGTGGGAGGAGCAAATAAATATCAACCCTTCATACCAATTGTCACTATTCAGCTCCCCTACTCCCCGGGGAGAGAGCCCCAATTTCCCCTTCACTCCTCACTTTAAAAATTGGCCTTGTGCCTAATTTGCTCGGTGAGGGAGCAAATAAATACAGCTTTTCTTGGCCTTCGGACCGGGATCCAAGTGTAGTATCTTTTCCAGCAGATACTGCAAGCAAAGACCATAGGTGGGGGAAACCCCACATATAAGATCTTGGTCAATGTAGGGGCAACCCTTCATACCAATTGTCACTATCCAGCTCCCCTACTCTCTTACTCCCCGGAGAAATAGTCCCCATTACCCCTTCACTCCTCGCATTAAAAATCGGCCTTGTGACTAATTTGCTCAGTGGGGGAGGAAATAATTATCCTTTTCTTGGCCTTTTGGCCAAGATCAAAGTGTAGTATCTGTTCTTTCTACATGCTGTACTTATTGTGATATAAAGTGGGAATCAATTTTCTGTATTAATTTAATGTAAAATGATCACCCACTTTACAACCAGTCAGTCTTAAAGCCATTTAAGTCATTCTCCAGACCATTCAATTTGTTTGTGAAGGATTTTTAAGCATTCAAGTCATTCTTAAGGTCATTCAATTCATCCTTAAGTTCATTAAAGTCATTCTAAATCATTTACTTTTTATTTATTTAAGTCATTTCAGCCCATTTTTCAGTTATTTTAGTTCATCTTTAAGAATTTCATGTCAATCCTACATTCACGCAGTCATTCATTACACGAGAGCACGCGACTACTGGCTATCAATATCAATATCAATATTGTTATATCAAAGTTCTGATTTTTTTTTTTAGATGAGGGTTGATTTTTTAATATCATATGTATTGATCGGACTATTGTTCTCATCTTGAGTATTATTTCTGCAATGTGACGGTCATGCTTGTTGTATGTTGTTTGAAAACTGTATTTTTATATATTCGCTTGAATTAAAGTTTAAAATTCAAAGGTCAAATATCATGGTTCAATGGTGCTCTAAACCGAAACATTCATTTTGAACGCATCACTGTCATGAAAGAACCTATAGTTGATTTTACACGCCGAGCTGTTTTGTTTGTCCGGTTATAGAACTTCTCAAATCCTCCTGAGATGCTAGGCTGTATAAGAGCATTAATTTTGTTCAAAATCGGACTGTTCCTTATTTAATTGCATTATTTCGATTATCAATTTTCGATACTTATCAGAAGCATTCCGGATCGAAATCTATCTAGAAACACTCCAACACGTATAGTACATAGTAAATTGGTGGAAAATTTCAAATAAACTGGTTCAGCCATTTAAGAGTCTATAGGGTACGAACTTACACAGACAAAGCGCCTTTATACATAAATAGCGATAAAGATGTGTAGCCGCAATGATGTCGTGATAACACGAAACAATACTGTATGTAGATGACTACAAAATATATTTTAAGCTCCCCTCTATTTGAATAGAGCACTGTCGTAAATAACCTCACCCGCTACTTAATTGGGTGTAAATGCGACGCTCGCTATTGGTTTGTAAACAAAACGGTTTGAGCACTACAAAAGTGGTGGACAAATGTTTGTTTGAAATAGATATTTGTGGAAGTTATTTGCGAGCGCCGCTCCCGTGGATCGATGGTTAGAACTGCCGACTATCAACGCAATAGTCTTAGGTTCAGGTGTCGGCTTGGGAGAGGTTCTAATCCAGCCGCACTGATGAGTTGTGATACAACGAAACAGTATTGTATGTGGATGACTATATATATATATATATATATATATATATATATATATATATATATATATATATATAAAGTGGGCCCTCTACATACGAGCTTCTCTATATACAAGAAATTCGAGACACAACATGTCTTTCCAGCAAAAATCTTGGCCTACATACAATAGAAAACCCAGATTTCGAGTTTTCAGGTGTTACTACTAGGTGTCGAAATGGTCGAAACAGCCTAGCATCAACTCGTCCCAGAGAGAGATAATAGGCGTGGTGTTCGTGTGAGTGATTTCGTGAAGCAGTACGATCATTCATCATCGACGAGCTGTATACGATATTGTAAGAAAAGGATGCAATAAAAGCTATAAAACTAACCAAGACTGTGGCTATTTTTTCCAAATTGAGGACCGACACCCATGACGAGATAGAGAGACTTCTGTTGTTGTGGATACGCGACAAGGAGCTGACAGAAGATACCTTTACGGAGAACATTATCTTCGAGAAGGCGATCTTTATATAGAAGGACCTACAACGTGAGGTTGCGTCAACAGAGGGGAGACATCGTCGGGTACACGTGGAGTGGATTTCAATGCCAGTGATGGCTGGTTTGAAAAATTCAAGAAGAGGACTGGTATTCCATCTGTTGTTAGGCAGGGCGAATCAGCGAGTGCAGATACCAAATCTGCAGGCGAGTTTACGCATCGCTTCGCTTCACTGATTTCGAAAGAATATTATGTCCCGCAGCAAGTGTTTAACTGCGACGAGATAAGCCATTTTAGAAAAAAAATGCCACACAGGACATTCATCACCGCTAAGAAGAAAAAGTTGCTTGGCCAAAGTCCCATGAAAGATCGTCTAACCTTAGCACTGTGTGCTAATGCTAGCGGTGAGTGCAAAGTAAAGCTACTGCTGGTGAAAACAACGCAGAAAACCCACGTGCATTTAAGATTTATATAGTCTTAATTGAGAGACTATAGATGATGCGGAGGGCGAATGCAAAGGCGCGGGTGACCCGGTATTCTTAATTGAATAATTGAATTTAGTGTTTGGCCCTTCGGTGAAACAATATCTCCAGCAAAATGCCATTCCCTTAAAATGTTTGCTCGTTCTGGACAATGTTCCCGCGCAGACCCACGGCTTGAAAGATGACATAATTGAAGATTTCAAGTTCATCTGGATTCTCTTCCTCTTCCTCAATACTACCCCAATCCTCCAGCCAATGGATCAGCAGATGATTTAAATTTAAAAAAAACTGTACACTAAGCATTTATTCCGGTGATGTTTTGAAACATTTCATACATACAGACATAACTCTGAAAATTATTAATGCTGCATAGCAGGGCATTACAAAACACACATTGAATTATGCCTCGAAGAAATTGTGGCCTAATGACATCGCTGGAAGAGACCTTGGAGGGTTCGATTCTCAATCTGAGTCCGAGGTGAGCTGGACGTAGATAAGGGGGATATTAATTAGCTTGTGCAAGAGGAACTGGCAACAGAATAATTGAAGGACTTACAGGCGATGCAACAGAGTTGTGGCCAGATATCAGCAACAAGGAGGAATATGAGCCGGAGAAGGTGACATCTATAAAGGAGATTTGAAAGGTGTTGGTTAAGTGGTGGGAAATTGCCGCTTGAAAAGAAACACCCAGAAAAAGTGGCTGCTATATCTTATTCTAATATCACTTGCCTTGCAGTAATATTTTGAAAGGAGGAATGAGACAAACTTCCTTGGATAGGCCGGTAGAAATTTAAAGTGTTGCTAGTTCAGCTAAAAGGGCAAAGGCAAAAGAAAGAAAAGAAAAGTAATGTTATAAATCACAAAATACCCCCCAAAAAGCAAAAAAAAAAAAAAACAAACAAAAAAAAACCCAGAAAAATTTAGTGCAATAAAAAATAGTTTAAGTTCATTTAAAGTTAACTTTGATTTTAAGTGCAAATGTGTACATATCGACAACAGTCTGTCGCACTTCCTCGCTCCTCCCGCAACTCTCTGCCACATTCCTCCACCACCACGCATTCATCTCTGTTAGACGCCCATGGTAAGTGCTCATAATAAACGCGCATTTTGATTTCATTAATATCATTAAATTTATCTTATTACTGTATTTTTATGCTTAATTACAATTTGAATGTGCTTTTAGTAATCAGCAAGATGTGCCTTATAGTTAATTGGTGTTAACTTGGATGATTTTGGGATCCGGGAAAGGATTAATTGGTTTTCAGTTATTTCTTATGGGAAAATTCGTTCAAAGTACGAGAAATTCTAGATACGAGCTCTATCCGGGGACGAACGAATCTCGTGTGTAGAGAGGCTACTGTATATATATGCATGAGAGAGAGAGAGAGAGGGGGGGAAGAGAGAGAGAGAAAGAGAGAGAGAGAGGGGAGAAAGAGTAAAATACTATCGTATTGGTAGAGTATTATGGTCGATGAAAAAAATGGTATCTACTTACCATACCAGCAATACACTGCTGTATAATAAAGTGGGTACATTTGTAAAAAATGTAACCTAGGAATACTTAAATGTGTAAGTTCTTCCAATTTCTGTAACAAACTAGTAATCATAGTCGGTAGAGTAGCGGACGCCGCGGACACCGCGGACAAGGTATCGAATCTCTCTATGTCTAGTCATGCTAATGAATAGTATAGTACAAAAGGAAAGTATATATGTGTGTTTATGCGTGAGTAACTCATACGATGATTGGGTACGTAACACGTTGAGATTCTTTTGCTATTAAAGCATAAATAATAAAGAGCACGCCACTATGCGATCTGAGCACGGGAGAATACTTCTCTATCAATGATTATTTAGACTATTTTCATTTTTAGTTCTATTTTCACAGCCGTTCGGTCAATGTAATCTTTGCTCTTCTTTCGGGTGTCTTGTAAACCTCGGGAATATTTTTGTCGAACGGGATCCTATATTTGATCCATTAGAACTCATGTTGTAGTAGATAATAGTCAAATTCAGTTGTAAGTTACAATTTACTTAGAGGTTGAGTGTTCAATCCACAATGCTGGCGATACTCAAAAGATTATTGTAAATTACTTAGGACTTATACCCATTCATGACTAACGAAAATAAAAAAAGGCATGCTACCACCTTGCATTAAATAAAAAAGTTCCGTTTGAAATTTTGTGCAGGTTCCTTTGTTTGACAGAAAGATTACTGAGTTTAACAAAATACAAAATACATTTGAAAAAGGTTGGAGCGTATTTCGGCCGAAACGTTAAGAAAATAACTCTCAATATGAGAACAGTAGTCAAAAATCATCCAGTAATATACGAATTATCAATCATCATCTCAAAACTTTAGAAACATAAAACGACCAAACGATATGAAAGTTGTTTTAGTAAAAAAATCAAAAATGTCAAAATTAAATCGAATATAAGAAAAGGTAAGAAAAAAGTGTTCAACTATTTTTTCTTTCATGCATTTTTACCGTTCTTTCTTTTTTGTAATACTCTATTTTCGTTTCGGTTTATTCGTAATACCGAGGAGATTTATTGATTAGCTCTGCACACTCCACCCGATCGATCTCGGGTACTGATGATCGATCTGGTTGTTGCTATTTCTAGGTTGCGTGGATTGCACAACGAAAGAGAGCCAGCAGATCGGCTGGGTGAACCTACGCATCCGCTAGACATGTTGACTAAGCGAGCATTACACGAACGCGAACTTGTATTTTAATACACGCATTTCAAAATAAAAATGCTATGCAAAAATCTAGCATGAATGACGAAATAAAATGTTACTTCATAAGGAAGAATAAACGAATCATAAATTTCACATTAAGATTTATATAGTCTTAATTGAGAGACTATAGATGATGCGGAGGGCGAATGCAAAGGCGCGGGTGACCCGGTATTCTTAATTGAATAATTGAATTTAGTGTTTGGCCCTTCGGTGAAACAATATCTCCAGCAAAATGCCATTCCCTTAAAATGTTTGCTCGTTCTGGACAATGTTCCCGCGCAGACCCACGGCTTGAAAGATGACATAATTGAAGATTTCAAGTTCATCTGGATTCTCTTCCTCTTCCTCAATACTACCCCAATCCTCCAGCCAATGGATCAGCAGATGATTTAAATTTAAAAAAAAAACTGTAGACTAAGCATTTATTCCGGTGATGTTTTGAAACATTTCATACATACAGACATAACTCTGAAAATTATTAATGCTGCATAGCAGGGCATTACAAAACACACATTGAATTCTGCCTCGAAGAAATTGTGGCCTAATGACATCGCTGGAAGAGACCTTGGAGGGTTCGATTCTCAATCTGAGTCCGAGGTGGGCATGACGTAGATAAGGGGGATAATAATTAGCTTGTGCAAGAGGAACTGGCGACAGAATAATTGAAGGACTTACAGGCGATGCAACAGAGTTGTGGCCAGAGATCAGCAACAAGGAGGAATATGAGCCGGAGAAGGTGACATCTATAAAGGAGATTTGAAAGGTGTTGGTTAAGTGGTGGGAAATTGCCGCTTGAAAAGAAACACCCAGAAAAAGTGGCTGCTATATCTTATTCTAATATCACTTGCCTTGCAGTAATATTTTGAAAGGAGGAATGAGACAAACTTCCTTGGATAGGCCGGTAGAAATTGAAAGTGTTGCTAGTTCAGCTAAAAGGGCAAAGGCAAAAGCAAGAAAAGAAAAGTAATGTTATAAATCACAAAATACCCCCCAAAAAGCAAAAAAAAAAAACAAACAAAAAAAACCCCAGAAAAATTTAGTGCAATAAAAAATAGTTTAAGTTCATTTAAAGTTAACTTTGATTTTAAGTGCAAATGTGTACATATCGACAACAGTCTGTCGCACTTCCTCGCTCCTCCCGCAACTCTCTGCCACATTCCTCCACCACCACGCATTCATCTCTGTTAGACGCCCATGGTAAGTGCTCATAATAAACGCGCATTTTGATTTCATTAATATCATTAAATTTATCTTATTACTGTATTTTTATGCTTAATTACAATTTGAATGTGCTTTTAGTAATCAGCAAGATGTGCCTCATAGTTAATTGGTGTTAACTTGGATGATTTTGGGATCCGGGAAAGGATTAATTGGTTTTCAGGTATTTCTTATGGGAAAATTCGTTCAAAGTACGAGAAATTCTAGATACGAGCTCTATCCGGGGACGAACGAATCTCGTGTGTAGAGAGGCTACTGTATATATATGCATGAGAGAGAGAGAGGGGGGAAGAGAGAGAGAGAGAGAGAGAAAGAGAGAGAGAGGGGAGAAAGAGTAAAATACTATCGTATTGGTAGAGTATTATGGTCGATGAAAAAAATGGTATCTACTTACCATACCAGCAATACACTGCTGTATAATAAAGTGGGTACATTTGTAAAAAATGTAACCTAGGAATACTTAAATGTGTAAGTTCTTCCAATTTCTGTAACAAACTAGTAATCATAGTCGGTAGAGTAGCGGACGCCGCGGACACCGCGGACAAGGTATCGAATCTCTCTATGTCTAGTCATGCTAATGAATAGTATAGTACAAAAGGAAAGTATATATGTGTGTTTATGCGTGAGTAACTCATACGATGATTGGGTACGTAACACGTTGAGATTCTTTTGCTATTAAAGCATAAATAATAAAGAGCACGCCACTATGCGATCTGAGCACGGGAGAATACTTCTCTATCAATGATTATTTAGACTATTTTCATTTTTAGTTCTATTTTCACAGCCGTTCGGTCAATGTAATCTTTGCTCTTCTTTCGGGTGTCTTGTAAACCTCGGGAATATTTTTGTCGAACGGGATCCTATATTTGATCCATTAGAACTCATGTTGTAGTAGATAATAGTCAAATTCAGTTGTAAGTTACAATTTACTTAGAGGTTGAGTGTTCAATCCACAATGCTGGCGATACTCAAAAGATTATTGCAAATTACTTAGGACTTATACCCATTCATGACTAACGAAAATAAAAAAGGCATGCTACCACCTTGCATTAAATAAAAAAGTTCCGTTTGAAATTTTGTGCAGGTTCCTTTGTTTGACAGAAAGATTACTGAGTTTAACAAAATACAAAATACATTTGAAAAAGGTTGGAGCGTATTTCGGCCGAAACGTTAAGAAAATAACTCTCAATATGAGAACAGTAGTCAAAAATCATCCAGTAATATACGAATTATCAATCATCATCTCAAAACTTTAGAAACATAAAACGACCAAACGATATGAAAGTTGTTTTAGTAAAAAAATCAAAAATGTCAAAATTAAATCGAATATAAGAAAAGGTAAGAAAAAAGTGTTCAACTATTTTTTCTTTCATGCATTTTTACCGTTCTTTCTTTTTTGTAATACTCTATTTTCGTTTCGGTTTGTTCGTAATACCGAGGAGATTTATTGATTAGCTCTGCACACTCCACCCGATCGATCTCGGGTACTGATGATCGATCTGGTTGTTGCTATTTCTAGGTTGCGTGGATTGCACAACGAAAGAGAGCCAGCAGATCGGCTGGGTGAACCTACGCATCCGCTAGACATGTTGACTAAGCGAGCATTACACGAACGCGAACTTGTATTTTAATACACGCATTTCAAAATAAAAATGCTATGCAAAAATCTAGCATGAATGACGAAATAAAATGTTACTTCATAAGGAAGAATAAACGAATCATAAATTTCACATTTTAAATTCACTTTATAAACATCATTTAGATTCTATATTAAAAAAAACATTTCTGATATATAAAAGGATCTTTGTGTATGTGTGTGTGTGTCTATGTGTGTTTGCGTGCGAGCTCGTTCCCTATGGACTCCAAATCACCTGGCTGATTTTTATAAAATTTCACACAAGGCTACTTCATGTGCTTGACAGTGTTTATAGATAGATTTCTTTTATCAGAATGTCTCTGATAAGTGTCAATAATCAATAATCAAAATAATCCAATGAAAGAAGGAACAGGCGATTTTGGCAAACGTTAACACCTTACATAGCCTAACATCACAAGTGCATTTGAAAAGTTTTATTACAACACAAGCCGAAAAGTTCGACATAAAAAATCAACAGTGGTTTCTTTGATATGGCAAGGGTGCGTTTGAAATGAATGTTTCTGTTTAAAGCACAATGTCACCATGATATTTGACGTTTTAATTTTAAACTTTAAAAAAAAGTAACCCATAAAAACGAGAATTTTCAAGATTAAAACTTGCACTATTATCTAAACTCAGCAGTATGCATTATTTTTAACTAGTCTAAACTTAATACTTAATCCAAACTGCATTACTCTTACACAGTTTTTAAATGAGTCCTTCAAATCTAAATTAATACAAAATAACCCGACTTCACAAATTAATAAAAGTCCATTGTCGTATTTTAATTATAAAATAAAGCTAGAAGAAGATCGAACATTATAACTCGAAATAGATAAAGCCAAAAATATCCACGCATTAATATGGGAGGGGATACTATTTTCAAATACCGTCCTGAACTGGAAATGGAGCAACGCACTTATATAAAGTAGATATTAATAAGTCCCACTTACCTTATATAAATTGGAGAGTAGATAATGCACTGTGGATGTGTTATTAGCAGCTCCAGTAACTCTCGCTTCTCCTCAAGTCATAATGACTGAGGGACAAAAGTCCCTCAGTCCTCATTTTCGAATGAGTGATTTTTCTGACAAAGGGCGAAGAAAAAGCAGCTTTCCAGTTCAGTAGTACTTCGTGAACAGTAGCCTGAGATGTCAGAAATTTTCTGTTTTTATGTTTATCCTTGTGGCCATATCACTAGCAAGGGTGCTGGAGGTAAACATTTCATCTGGGCTGACGTTATCCACCTGATAGTCAGGGACCCGAACCTTGGATTAACCACTAAGGAGACTTTCCTATCAGCAGGTGTAAAGTACTGGGGCTGCTGCATTGCCATTTGGTGAATGGATTCTGGACCATGCAGTCGTTTCTGATGGGGCCTCTCGATGCCATACTAGTGGGTAATTCTTACGGCTTCACCTTATCATGTTCTACAAAAAAAAAAGAAGAATTTCCTATCTTTTTCTCGCTTACTTTCCCCCTCTGTCCGTTTCTAATCAAGTCTGTAGACCTGTTCCACAAATCCCAAAACCTCAACATGAAATATCCCCAGAAAAAAACACGAATAAACCTAGAACCCCATCCTCCAGCGTAGACTCCTACTACGATGTCTCCTTCTCAAACATCAGCAGTCTACGTTCCAACCTTGCAGAGGTTGAAACCCGATTACAGAAGACGGAAGTGGACATATTCGTCCTAAGCGATATTGGCATAGGGCCGACCACTTCCCTAGATGAATTCATAATTAAAGAATGCTCTAACTTAACATCTAATTCTGACCCCCAAGATCACCATGGGCATGGAATATGCGCCTACATTAAATATGGCTTGTGGTAAGGATATCTCCAGGGAAGACACTAATTTACCTTATATGTGCTTCTGGGTTGCACTTGATTACACCAGCGCATTTATATTTGCCCACTATCGCCCCCATAACAGCGGGGTTACTATCTTTAAGAGTATATCTGAGAAAATTGACCACATCCTGTCTGTTCATCCTTCGGCTAACATTCACATTTACGGTGACTTCAACCTCCATAACGTGGAATAGCTGACCCACTTAAATACGGAAAATGATGAGGTGAGGTTCTATCATGATTTTGCCATTGCCTATGACCTCACTCTGATTGTTTACGAACCCACCCGTGTGTCCGATACTACCGGTTAGTATGCAAGCCTTCTAGACCTTTTTCTTACAACTTCCCTTGAGCTAGGTTCATGTTCCGTTCTATATCCTTTGAGATCCTCCGACCACTCAGTTGTATCAGTTAAGATCCAAATGAAGTTTAATAAGTCCTTAGTCGTACCTCTCCACCGTACTGTATATCGAGTCTCTATGGCTTCCGTACATTTATATCTGATCTACCTCTGCATTCCATGTTTAAATAGGATGTGTCCTCTATAGTATCAGATCTGACCAAATGGTTTATTGTAGGCATAGACCGATTCATATCATCAACAAAAAATTCCAACAAAAACTTAACAGCCAGCCATAGTTCTCCACAGAATGTGCTGCTGCCATCGCGCATAGAAGTCACCTTTTCCATAGCTACCAACATAATAGATGTACTGAAACTAAAGCTGCTTTCAGAACTGCCAGCAACCACTGTAAAAGAGTAATAAAAAATGCAAGAGAGATATATTCTCAGTCCGTCAAATCCAAAGTAGCTGAGCAGCGACTTGGTTCCCACCAGTTTTGGCAAATAGCAAATAGGATCCTGAACAGAAACGTACGTTCTATCCCAACCATCATCAATGGACCTGAGGTCATCTCGTCAGCATCAGACAAAGCCACACTATTTGGCAAAAACTTTGCAGCTAATTGTACCCTATGCGACGAAGGCCATCAGTTCCCCATATTTCATCCTATAACAGACAACACGCTATGCAACATACAAATATCTGTGCGTGAGGTCGCCAAGCTAATCAAGAACCTTGATTCCAGTAAAGCAACTGGCCCTGACGGCATTCTAATTATAGTGTTGCAAAAGCTTCAACCAGAACTTGCTCCCATGCTTACCAAACTGTTTAAGCGTTGACATAAGGAGAAGTGCTTCCCAACATCCTGGAAAATCTCATCAGTATGCCCCGTATTTAAGAATTCAGGTGATAAGTCGTCTTCCTCTCAGTACAGACGAATAAGTCTCCTCTGTGTCATGAATAAGCTGCTGGAATCCATATTAAATAAATAAGTAGTCAACCACCTCAGTAGAAATAACCTTCTTAGCGACATGCAATATGATTTCTGTTCTGCTAGATCTACAGCAGATGTGCTAACGGTTATATTTTATAGGATTAGTGAATCTCTCGACAAAGGCTTCCTTTCTAGGACAATTGCTCTTGACATATCAAAGCCCTTCGATAAGGTATGGCATAACGGCCTACTTCACAAGATCTCCAGCTACAGTTTAACTGGAAATGTTTTCTCAATTATTAAATCATTTCTCTCTTATAGGCTCATGAGAGTAGTGGTTGATGGGCAAAAATCAGAGGCCCACAGTATTAATGCTGGAGTCCCTCAGGCGTCCATCCTGGGCCCAACTCTCTTCCTGATCTTCATCAATGATCTCTCAAAACACATGCTTAAATCATTCGTTGACATCTATGCTGATAACACGACCATTTATGGCAACACATCAAATGCCGTAAATGAGAAAGTTCTCTCTGATTATCTCTCCTCTGATCTTGAGCGCGTGGTACAGTGGGGAAGAGGTAGCTGGTTACTTTTAATACATCTAAAACCAAGCTCCTATCTTGATATCATCAACGCTCTTATCCCCATCTGGTATCAATTAAAATGGATGGCACTCGTCTTGGGGAGGCTCCATGATTTGACAAGCTTCTGGATTTGACATTTACCCCTGATCTGAAATGGAACACGTACATCAAGTCTGTTGCCAAGGTCGCTGGGAGAATAGTGGGATCCTTCTACCGCTCCAGAAGATATCTCACTACTGATGCAATTCTCTATCTATATAAAAGCCAAGTACGTTCAAGGATGGAGTACTGCTGCCACTTCTGGGCAGGAGCTGTTAAAAACAGCCTATCCTGCCTTGAGTATAAAATAGACTTCATGGCTTAGGAGGGGGATGCCCTTTTCTCTTCCCTGCAACCTCTTTTCCACAGAAGAGACGTCGTGAGCCTGTCTTTGTTTTATCGTTATTCCATGGGAAGTGATCGTCTGAGCTCCTATCTCTGGTCCCCCTTCACCAATCTTTCATGATAAACACCCGTCTAGCTGAAGCCACTGTCAATAATTTTCCCCACTCTTTATCTGTGCCTAAATCCAAACGTAGATTCCATGAGCAAAGCTTCTTTCTTAGAAGTGCACGCCTGTGGAACACTCTTTCGTTTGCCTGTTTCCCAACTTACTACAACTTGGATGTTTTCAAGTCCAACATAAACAAATTCCTGATGAACCGACCCCTTAAGTAATTCAATTTATCAAATCTCCAATACTAACGATTACTACGACACTATCCCATTGATTACGCAATAACACTTATCCCCGAGTCGCTTCCGGGCCTTGATAAGTGGTGACTATCATTTAAAAAAAAATTAAGCCAGTATTACCGCAAAAGCAGGAAGGTGCAGCATATAAAATCGACAGTAGGTTTTTGATATAATAGGTACGGGTTCAAAATAATTTTTCATATTTAGACCGCATCTGAAGCAGGATACTTGACTTTTGCATTTTAAAATTTTATTCAATCCATTATATAAGAAAAATAATTTTACAAAATCATCAGTACGTTCTCGACAGTTTAATGTAGACTACAATGAACTGTGGACTAAGTCACTGCGCTGGTGCTACCAGATCAGGCTGTCTGAAGATATTGGCTTCCTAGACGAAATGCACCTAAACTTATTTTTTTTTCTTTTTGTTTTTCCATTTCCTTTTGCAAAACTTAGTTATGTTTTGCAAAACATAAAACAACAATCCACCTTTCCCTCTTTTCCTTATTCCCATTTCCCCTTTCTCTTTCTATCTCCCCCACGTACTGACTGCTTTCCTTACTTAAAATGTATCAAATATTAATATTGTAACCCTATTCGCTTTTAAATAAGCTAAAAAGGGTTGACCAAACCAAACACCGTGAACAAATATTTGGAGATATAAAGAACTTGAGGCATAAAATCTGTTTCTAAAATAACTGGATTCGGCATTAAATAACGATTTTAAAAATAAGCTCCAGTGTTTAGTTCTTCCAAAGCCAACAAAGTCAACGCCATTGCTGAAATGGCTTGCCTGTTTACTAAGGAATGTTTCTGGCTTTCTACAATGATGCTAACGAGGAGCTGATTAGATATATTTATACAAAGGCCCTTCTTCTAAGGCCTTAGTCTTTCAGAATCAACTTTCCGATGATTACTTCACAACATCCGCCCGTGGAAGGTTGATAAAGATATTCAGTGCTAAAATTCAAAGTTTCGTCCTCCAATTGCTTAACATCTGGCTAAATTTCCAAGAAAATAAGAGCTTATTTGTAAGAATTTCTCATCCGTGAAACACATTAACAAGACTGCTTCCCTGCTGATTGCAACATGCTACTCTTTAAATCTACTGTCAACAAATTCTTGTCATGAGCCGCTCCATAATTAATAAAATGCAGGTTATACCATTGGTTAATGTAAGTACCGTCATAGTGTTCCTCATCTTTCAGCTGTCAATTATTCCCAGCTCATTAGTTCACTTATCCTCCAGTGAGTCTTCGCCTTAATCTTTCTTCCTCATATAGAATATGATAGTTAATAATGATGAGGATGACTTGGGTGAAACATTCTTGTTGTTAGTCTTATTCGACTCAAACAAGGCACAGTATCGTTTGGCTACTATTTAGGACCATATCTAGGGGGACAATATGTGGGAAGTTAAGCAGCGAGATGTCTGTTCACATTACACTGTAAATCACTAAAGTTAAGCAACGATAACTCTAGTCAGTACCAAATGGGTGGCCATTTGGGAAGGCTAGGCGCTGTGCAAACCACGCCAAATCGTAATTTTTTTAGGTTAGTATCTGGGTTGCGTTTAAGTCACTGGGGTAGATGCACCCCCGAATAAACCCGGATGGCAGGTAGGCACAAGGCAGTACCCCACGTCATGGTGTACCGGCAACCTGTTGCAAGATGCCTTTCTGAACCTGCATGTAAAGCATATGTTTGTCGCAGCGAATGGTGACATTTAAAGCGTGTGCGACACGAAATTGCATCTTGTGGATAACCGAAAACACTCCATAGCTTGGGCTGAATTATTGGGCAAAATTTATACTTGCATCCGAGTTTTTCCAATGACGATTATTAAATAAAAAAAAAACTGTGATAAAAGCAAAAATTATTTACGATTTAAAAAGAGCAAACAACTTTTAGGCAACATTTTACTTTATATTTTTAACTCGTATTTAAAAAAAATATTTTCCCTGACTCTGAAAAAAAACTGTTTATATTTTACAAAGACTTCGGTGAAAAAGAAAAAAAAACGTAGTCAAAATTTGCCCCTAAATATTACATTAATACATTGTCATGCCTTTTCATACAATCATCATATAAATCGTGAAACCGGAAATGTGTTGTGCCTTAATTTGTCGTAGATAAATTTTATAATAGTAAATCGCATTTCATGGTACAGAAAATTACTTGCACGAATACACTACTTTGTTATTTGTGGTAGTTTTTTTTTTAAATTCCAGTCCCGTTAATTTTCTAACACGTTTCTTATAATGTTTTAGACAATGGAAACGAGTGTGTAGAATCAATTATCTAGCCATTCAATTAAAATAACTTATTCGAAAGATAATTATAAAGTAAAAAGAAAAGCGATGGAAGAGAGAGAGAGAGAGAGAGGGGGGGAGAGTGAGAGCGAGAGAGAGAGAGAGTGTGTGCGAGAGAGAGAAAGAAAGGGAGAAACTTCCATCGTGTGAACAATTAACTCTATAATTCCCATTTGTGACCGTAATTTCAGCTCATTAATTATTTAATTAATTCATCTGTGCTTAATCTTTTACATTACAACAGTGTTCTTTTTATCATTTTCTCACCTTTCACTTCCATATTTATGGCATAGTGGCCTCTTTTGCCATTATAAAACGTTCGCCTCTCCGAAAGAGGGAGAAATAACCCACAGCTTTATACGGTTGGTAATCGCAACCAGTCATTCGAAGCTCATACTTGCCGGAGAAAATGTGTGAGAAATTTAATCCCTCATAGCTAAGAACTTTGGCAGAGGCGACAAATTAAAACACAACATCGAAAAGTGCACTTACCTGATGGACCATTAACAGGTCGTTTTAACTTCTCTTTGTAAATTATGTTGCGTAAGTTTGTTGCTTCTGCCAAGCCTGGTAGTAAAACTTCGTGACGAAATAGTAGTAGAAAAATGTTCCGTGAAGATTACAAATAGTCCCTTGGCTTGAGCAGTTGTTCATTTAATACAACATTTGAATTGTAAAGCGGATAATTCAGAGAAAGTTTTAAAAAACCAAAATGAAAACAATTTTTTTTTTCTGAAAAGTCGATGTTACGTCAAGAAAAAAATACCTAATGTAGTAAATTAAATTGTCTCAAAGGTACCATGACAATTTAGGCGACAAAGCTCTAAAATAATTACGAAGATTAAAACGAGTCTATATTGTACACGTTTTTTCTCGAACTGAGATGTCAGTAAACAAACCCCTCTTGCACGGGTTAATATTTTGAAATCAACAAATGATGAAGGTTGTTTTAAGAACAATGCGTTAATCCAATCAACCAATGCGTGGACGGATTAAACTCACAAAGTAAAGTTTTATGCTCCTTTACGAACCGGTCCATATTGTAGACACGGAAAAGATTTTTTTAATGTAATTCCCTTTTAGGATTCACGTAAGATCAATTTCTTCTAAATGTCTTAATATTAAGTGTATACGTTAGCCATTAGTTTAATAATTCAATGTAGTTTTGTTACTGTTTTCTTTTTAACTTAAGTTAATTATGCGAGGGAACTACAACACTGTAGACTTCAGCTTTGCAACACAAAAAATAAACATTCAGCAAATTTCATGCAAGGTCCAAATGAAAACACACGTTGACACACCGGTTCTTGTTAGATATCAGAAGGTAAGCAACGTGGGGACTAGTTATTAATTAAATGGGTAACCATTCGAGAATTCCAGATGATGTATATGCTCTCTTTTTACCTCGGTATTGTTTCCAGTCGTCGTGGACTTTTTACCACTGGAATCAAGCAGTACCAATTCAATAGAGCTGTGGTTGGTGGTTTACGCAATCTTTGCCTTACAACTTCACGCGGACGTACACTTACAAGGGGTATCCATTGTCTTTCGAGCCTGAATGGAGGCTTCCAAAATCATCAAATCCAAAGTAAAACATTATTCAAGTTCGTTGTAATACAAAGACTTTTTTCTTTTCCATGGTTGTTAAAATGGTTAGATCACTCTACCGCTCCAGTAGGTATCTCACTGCAAATGCAATCCTCTATCCGTATGAAGACAAAGTACGCAATAAAATGGAGTAGTAGTCAAATCTGGACAGGAACTGCTCGGCCGCCTTGTCTTATCTTGACAGGGTGCAAAACCGGAATCAAAACCTATTAGGTGATGCCTTTTTTTGTTTCCTGCAACTTCTTCCAGAAAAAAGAGACGTTGCAAGCCTATCTCCGCTCAACCGCTATTTTCGTAGCAAGTACTCGACCGAACTCCGATCTACATACGATATCCCTCACTCTTTATCGGTGCCTAAATCTAAACGCAGATTCCATAAACAAAGCGTCTTTCTCCGAACTGCCCGCCTATGGAACACTGTTCCGCGTGCCTACTTTCCGATTTAATACATGATAGTAGCCCTAAAAACCAATGTAAACAGGTTCTTGTTGAGCCGCCCCCATAAATAATCAAATTCTGCACGATTTACACCATTAACGATTACTACACTACCACACATACCAATAGACATACTTTGCGTCTATTGCTCCCTGTTGTTCGTTGGCAGTTGTTACTATTAGCTCTGTAATAAAAATACTTTCAACTTACAAGTTATCCCACAATTAAACAAATGATAGCTTCTTATTAAACTTTGAGTATCTTTTTTTTTCATTTCCAAGTCATCGTCGTATCGACAAGTTCTCTTTGATAGCTTTTACTTCTCAGACTGTAATATACCGTTTGCTTCTCAGGACGTACCAGAATAATCTGTCGCTTAGCAAGTATCTCGATAACCGACCTGACTCTAACTCTTTTCGATTTTCCTTGTTAGTTTTATTTCACTATTACGCACAATTCCATTTATCCATATTTTCTACGTTGAGAACCCTTACAAGCCTTTTAACCTTCATTTAGAGTTGTTTTTTACACAGTAATCATTATATATCAAGGGAAAAAGTCCACTCGAGGATAAGGGTTAATGAATGTAAGGTGGTAGTTTAGTAATTGTTTATGGTTTTGATTGGGTAAAATTTAGATTATTTAAGATACGCTTCAATAAGAACTTGTTTAAATTGGACATGAGCTACCATATTGTAATAGGCTGGGAAGCAGGTCAATGGAACAGTGTTCTACAAGCGGACAGTTCTTGGGAAGAAACTTTGTTTATAGAATTTTCGCTTAGATTTTGGCACAGATAGAGTGGAGAAAATTGTTGATAGTGGTTGTAGCTAGTCTTGATGATGGTTTTTAATCTATCAAGTGATAGGGCGCGCCGAAAGCTCCAACCCAGATGTGACAACATTATTTCATCATGGGATGTGTTTGGCTCATACAGATAGAGAATTGCATCAACATTGAGATAGCTACTCGAGCGGTACAATGATACAACCATTTTTCCAGCGATCTTGATTTACAGATTCGATATATATCTTCTATTTCAGATCAGGAGTGAAGGCCAGTCCCAGAAACTTGTTAAGGCATGAAACGTCCTCAAGATAAGCGCCATTCATTTCAATTGAGGCCACATGGGGTCAGAGCGATTATGATGAAAGATAGAATGTGCTTTGCGACGGATTAAAATTAACCAGTCACTTTTCCCCCATTGCACCACGTCCTCAAGATCAGAAGAGAAAGAATCAGAAATAACTTGCTCATTGCCTGCCTTTGAAGTGTTACCATTGATTGTGGTGTCGTCTGCATAAATGTCTACGAATGATATTTGGGAGATTATTGATAGAGATCTAAATGAGATTTTTTTCCAGGATAGAACCTTGAGGAATGCCACCATTGATACTATGAGCTTCCTATTTCTGCCCATAAACGACTATACTTATAATCCTATCAGAGAGAAAGGATGTAATAATTGAGGGGCATTTCCAGCTATGGAATAGCTGGAAATGTTGTGAAGTAGACATTAATACCCTACCTTATCAAAAGCTATAGATATGTCAATAGCTATTGCTCTAGAAATAAAACTCTTGTCGAGAGATTCACTAATTCTGTGTGATATTACAGTTAGCACATCTGCTATAAATCTATCAGAAAGCAAGTAATATTGCATATTGCAACTTATTTCTGCTGAGGTGGTTAACCATATCTCTATTTATCACAGATTCCAGCAACTTACTCATGACATACAGGAAACATTAGTTTGTGCTGAGAGGCAGAGTACCGATCTTCAAAATTTTTGAATACGGAGCAGACTGATGAAGTTTTCCAAGGCGCTGGGAAGCATTTCTTTATAAGGTAATGTTTAAACAGGTTTGTAAGCACGGCAGCTAGTTCTGGTTCAAGCTTTTTGTGCGTTATGATTGCCAGCGTGGCCAGTTGCTTTAGTGGAATTAAGATCGTTGACAACATCACGCACAGATATTTGTATGTTGCATTGCGTATTTACCAACACAGTAGGAAATAGAGTGGATAAGCGGTCATAGTCGAAAAGGGTAGAATTTACTTTAGTTTTGCTTTGTCAGATGATGATAAAATTACCTCAGGTCGATTGATGATGGTTCGGATAGAGAATGCACCTCGGTTCAGCTACGTGAAACTTAACGTACAAAGCATACGAATTTTTCGCATTCTTTTATAGTTGTTGCTAGCAGTCCTAAACATGGCTTTAGATTCGTAATATCTCACTCGTTAAAAAGCAACGGAAATAGTATTTTTGTGCGGAGCTTTTGCTGGAATATTTTGGAGGGCTTGGAGCGGTCTATACCGAGAATTAACCATTTTGTCAGGTCAGATACTATAGAGGACTCGTTCTGTTAAAACACGAAACACAAAGTAAACTTCTATCTGCAAAACGATATCTACCAAAATTCTCTGTCAGTTTTTAGTCTACAGATTTAAACGAAGTATATGAGATTTTCGAACCCTTCCAAACAAAATAAATTTGGCTTTTAGTCAGGTAAAACTGAAAAAATGGACATGGAAGTAATAATTCCACGTATATGTATGATACAACGCAGGTGTAAATATATATTTCTACGTTAAATTGTGTTAATTTTTAAAGTTTTAATATGAATTTGCCGTTAGCTTAGATGGTAGCGAATACTGCTACAGTTCTACATATTTTTTTCGATTCTAGCTGATGGCACCTAAGTCATAATCGAAAAAGGTTTGAAATCACTACTATGTATTAGATTATATGTTGGCCTGCTAGTATATATATATATATATATATATATATATATATATATATATATATATATATATATATATATCATCCACACTGAAGAAGATCGAAGGATTGGTCGAAAATATGCTTTTGAAGGAAACATTCTTGTTTTTTCAAAAGAATTTTTGTATTCCTACACGTCATCACATAGGAAATAAATACAGAAAAATATAAACATTTATATATTTTTCGTATTGATTTTCTTAATCATAAGAGCCTTTTCGGTCATCATCTCATCAGGAGAAAATCGATAGCATTGAAATAATATTACTGACGAAAAAACGAGCAATGGAAGATCTTTATCAATTAAAGGTTCCAAAAAGGACGATTAAAACCAATAATTTAATTTAATAAAGCGTGTAAAAGGCGATTAAAATAGCACCATGAAGGATAGGGAATACGGGGGGGGGTAATGATCATTGTTTCCGATTAGATTTAACGCTTCTAACAATTCTTTCTGCCGGCGCAAAGAAGGTTTACGAATTGCGATAGAGACAGACTCTAAAATGTTTAAATGATTTTTAGAATCCGCTCTATGAAGTATCACAAACTCTATTTTATACTGATTGCCAAAACAAGGATTTTCAACCAAAAGTTGGTCAATAGCAGAGTCCAAAGCTGTAGAGGAAGGGAGACTCACATATCTCACTCTACCCTGTGTAATCTGTTATGGAACATGCTGTTCTATGCGAATCTGCAAATGCAAGGAAGTCCGCTCGACATAATCAGCATCACACTGGTATTTAAATTGATAAATAATGTTACTCTTTTGGATGTACGGCAAACGATCCTTGCAAAAAGAAGGAAATGCAGGTCTAATAGTATATACCAAACGCAAGAAACAGAGTAAAAACAATAATACATATAACAATCTGTGTACTTAATGTTGTACTATTATCCCCTATCCACGACAATTTTAAGTAAACAGAGCATTTTAAAGCGCCAAATATTTAAGAGGATCTAAAAGCAACAACCTTTTAGTTTATACAATCATTATTAAGATCTTCAGAATAACCATTACGACTGAAAATATTCCTGATCTTATCCAGTGCTGCGTCCAATTTAACAGATGGACAAATCATGAGGGCTCTATATACCAACGTATTAATTAAGCCTATTTTTGGCGATTTAGGTACAAAAGAAGACCAGTTCACATACAAGTCAGTAAAAGTCGGCTTCCTGTAAATGGTAGTGAGAAAGCCATCTCTTGAACGTTCAACAAGAACATCCAAGAAGGAAAGTGTATTATTTTCTCATATTCTATATTGAACTGCCGAGCCCATTGAAGGGAATTCAACTCATTAAAAAATGCTGACACTTCATTTTGTGATGAAAGCAGCAAAAGTATTGTCAACATATCTAACATACATATGGATTTAGACAAGCCCGTTCCACAGCAGACATCCTCACTGTAATCTCTGAACATATATACCATTCACTGGACAAAGCGGTGGAGGGCAGAGCCGTTGCTCTAGATATATCTAAGGCTTTTGACAGGGTATGGCATGAGGGTCTCCTCAGGAAAATTAAATCATACGGTATCACTGGTAGAATACTTAACATAATTAAATCCTTTTTAGATAAGAGAAAAATCCAGGTTGTCCTCGACAGTCGTGCATCTAAACAATATGATATAAATGCGGGAGTGCCTCAGGGGTCTATGCTTGGACCTCTACTGTTCCTAATATTTCTTAATGACCTCCCCGACAAAACTGCCTCTGAGATGGGTATATATGCTGATGACACCACACTCTATAACAGGCATGACAGGAAAACAAATGAACACTTATCTAAAGAAATGACAAAAACACTAGAGGATGACCTCCAATCTGTAGTGGAATGGGGACATAAATAGATGGTCACATTCAATGCTTCCAAGATTAAACTGGTTTCCTTCAATAATTACAAGAAACCTTCTCTGCAACCAATAGCAATGGCCAGTGACTCCCTGTCTGAGAGTACATCTTTCAAACTGCTTGGCCTAACGTTCACAGGAAACATGAGTTGGAACAATTATATTGAAAACATTGCCAGGGCCGCTGCGAAAAAGGTAGGCTCTCTCTACCGTGCTAGAAAACTACTGACACCTGAAAGTATCCTGTACCTATATAAGGCCACCATTCGCCCATGTATGGAGTATTGTTGTCACATTTGGGCTGGTGCATCTGCTACTAGTCTCCCGCTCCTAGACAAGATTCAAAAGAGAGTCGCCAATCTGATAGGCCCTGAACTGGCATCTAAGCTCCAGCCTCTGTCCCATCAACGAAACGTTGCGTCCCTCTGCCTGTTCTACAAGTATTTTAATGGTGAATGCTCTGACGAACTGGAGACACTTGTGCCCCCACGACGTAAACGCCCTCGACAAACCCGACAGGCAGCTAATTCCCGCCCCCATACAGTAGAGATCCCTAGATGTAAAAGATCTTTCTACTCCAGTAGTTTCTTCCCCAGAACTGCTAGACTCTGGACTTCGATTCCAGGTCCCTGCTTCCCTAACTGTACTGACATGCAGAAGTTCAAGTGTAATGTGAATTGACATCTTTCTGCCCAAATCCCAACATAGTACCCCAGTAGCTTATGTCCCTGATAGTAGGCTCCTACACCAAAGTGATAATGTGTCTTGTTTGGGGTGAAAATGTAATAATAAAAAAACATAGTGGGTTTAGTTCCTGAAATTAAAAGAACGGATTCAAAATACCTGACGAAAGTATCAGCTAGAGTTGGGGCCAATGGGCTTCCCATTGAGACCCCGTCGACTTGACTGTTCCTAATATCAGCCAAGCTAACTCCACTGTACGTTATGATTTTCCCTACAAATAACCAGTTCTTTACAAAACACTGACCGTAAATGTAAAAAAAAAGTAAGGGCTATATTCTCATACTGTCTGTAATTGTTACATAGAAGAGGGCTGTTCTCTTTCCATGTAAATAAGAAAAATATTAGACAAGTGAAAATGAGATTAGGATAAGCCTAGAATCGAACCCTGTAGGCAAAATTTGAAATGGAATGTTAGAAATTAAGTCTATTGTTAATTCTTTAAAAAATCTGAATATTAAACATGTCAGTAAAAGAATGAATAATGCAAATCAAATTATATTGTTTAAAAATAGGTTAGATTAGAATTGAGGATTCTTTTGTTCGCCAGGTGTGTGTTTGAACAAACATATGTAAAGCCACGTGAAATTGGTCACGTTTGAAAAATACACTTCTGGCGTCAAAGACAAAGGACATTTCTCCATATTATGCGTTCGGATTTCAGTCAAAGAAAGTCAATCTGAAACAGAGCCAGTCAGTTGGTAAGTTTATACCTTGGAAGCGAAGGGAGAACATTTAGACTATGTAGATCCAAATTTAATTCCTAACGTAATAGAGCGGTGGATCAGATGAATAAAGAAGTCATCATTATGTTGTAACTGTTGTCTTGTGTCATCCTTCATCACGAACGAAAGGCAATTGTATTTATCATCAATTATAATGAACATTGTAAACCCTTCCAAGTTACGTGCTCCATCTCGTTCATCACAAGTAATGTCTATAAATGCCTCCTCTCCTCTGTGTTAAGAACTGTGCATCATGTCACCCTCTCCTCTAATACAGGGTAACCCCCCAAAACGAGCCCCAATTTTAATTAGGCCCCGTTTCTTAGTGTTTTGTCCGGGTGAAATGAAACTTTGGTCATAACTCGTTTATTATATTCAACACATCACATCAAAACACTAGGGTATTTGGCTTTTTTTCTCCGTTCTACAGCATATGTTCTAGATGACCTCCATTTAGCTTTTGTTTTATTTTTTGGTCACCCTGTGTGTGTTAAAAGAATTGTATATACAGGGTGACCCCCCCCAAAAATGGGCCCCAATTCTAATTAGGTCCCGTTTCTTAGTGTTTTGCCCGAATGGTCATAACTAGTTTATTTTATTCAAAACAGCACATAAAAACACTAGGGTCTTTGGCCTTTTTTCTCCGTTCTACAGCATATGTTCTAGATGGCCTCCATTTAGTTTTTTTTTTTTTTGGTCACCCGGTATATGTCTTCTCTCCCTCATCATCACTATCGTTATGTCTGTATTACATGAGTCTCGTTATATATGTGCCCCAATATGAACTCTCCGTCATCTTTAAATATATACCCCTGCTACACAACATAATGAGTTTTCTTGCATGCTTCATGACACTACTGTCACAAGCGGAAGTTTCTGACATTAAGATTTCGAATTACTCCGTAAAAAAATCCTTGCAAACTGAAGAACTGTTATATCTATGCGACTGTTAATGCTTCTAGAATAGATATTTTTTAGAAGAAAACCATCACATATCAAGGCCTTAAGGCCACTAGAGGATAAAGTTTGATTAGAAATATCATTGCAAAATCGATTTCATAATTTTCATTTTAGAAAATGCCTCAAATTTAAGGCCTAAGTTTGTGGTATTTTAAAAAAATTATTGAAATCCAAGGAATCGTGCATCATTTGGGTCTAATTTAATGCTTGTCCAATATATAATAATAAAACGTACTCAACTCATTGTTTCGGGTCAACCCACCTTTCTGTCAACCACCCTCCATCGGAAGTTTATGTTCATTCTATACTCATATACACCTTTTAAACTATCCCCGAAGAATTATTGTTGAAATTCCAGTCAGAATTATCAGAGTTTTTGACTAAGCATTTACTATACGTATTCGGCTAAAACAAAAAGTAGTTAAATATCCAAATTTACAACTTAGTTGAGTGTATAGATTTGAGTATATAACTTTACATGAACATATTTACATACTTGAGTATATAGGTTCAAGTATATATACACGCACATACTTTTATAGATATATAAATATACAAAAACAAAACGAATAACACTTGTCGTTATTTATCGGTGGTATGTATATATATATATATATATATATATATATATATATATATAAAATAACAAAAATTGGATGTAGGGCAGATACGCGATCATATGCTAATAAAGCGTACTCAACTCGTTGTTTCGTGTCCACCCACTTCTCTACCCCCCCATCGTCGCCTACCCGCTCAAACTGACCGATTTCTCCATCCACCCCATCACGCCACAACCCACTATCGTCCGTGACCTTAGAATAACACAAAAGCAAACAAAAATAAAGCAAATAACACTCGTTGTTATTTAATCGGTGTTTAAATAAGTCCTTGCCAACCACCCGACGGCCACACAACCCATTCTGCGAATAAAAAATGGCTCTTCTAAATTTGGTTTCAAGGTTTCATGCCTTACGCAGATTCCTCCCCGTTTAAATACCACTTCTTCGACTGTTCGTGTATTGCCCTTCAGCTATTTCGATAGCAGTTCAATTGCAGTCGCTAAGTAGTCAGTAGTAGAGCTTATATATATATATATACGTTTTATTTTTTATTACCGTATTTTTCTGTTAAGTTACATTATTATTTCAGCTACCCGGCCGTTTTTTTTTGGCCGTCTGTAGCTTCCTCAGACTTTTACAGAAATGTTTGTTGCTCTACAACAGTATTGAGCATTTTCATCAGTTTTTATTAATTACCATTTATACTAAAAACTATATATATATATATATATATATATATATATATATATATATATACACGAGAGTCGTTCCAAAAGTGAGACCTCTTATATTTTAACTCAAAACTAAAATGTTGAAGAGTTACGAGACGGGAATTCAATCATTCAATCTATCGCCATTTTGTGCTCCAGAATGCATTCCTCTACATAGTCACTCAAATCCTCAATGGCCTTTTGCCAGTGATGAACGAAAGCCTTACTTCCTCTGTCATAAAAACCTGGATTACGCTTTGTTACTCATATCGCCGCTGTTTTTACTTTGAGATCGTTGAACCCATCTCTAATATCATAAATATTCAACAGTCGACGTAAATGTTGATCTGTTCAATTTTTCTGCACGGAGGTATTCAATGAAGTATCTCTGCTTCTAATATACGGCCATGACAGGGGTTGTTTCCTTAGAGTTTCACGCCATCAATATCTGCAACAGACCGATAAAAGTTTCAGGTCATAAATTCGTTAGTTCTGTCACCATAACAATGTAATTTGCGATCCTCACTGATCCATTATATATCCATTATAATGATCCATTATATATATATATATATATATATATATATATATATATATATATATATATATATATATATATAAAGATCGTTCCAAATGTTATGACTATTATTATTTATTCCGCCCGAATGGATCAGTGGGGATCGCAAATTACATTGTTATATATATATATATATATATATATATATATATATATATATATATATATATATATATATATATATAGTAAGTTATAAAATATATATAGCGATTAAGCTACACTGAGTATTTCGCGTTTCGTCCACTCTAGGACTCCTCGGGCTTATATATATATATATATATATATATATATGTATATATATATATATATATATATATATATATATATATATATATATACGTACGTAATCTTTAGACTGAAAATGTAAATTAATAAATATTTTGTTTTCTTTTTTTCTCTACCAACCATTTATTTTGGGTGGACAATAAATAATATTATAGTAAAACAACAGAAATACATTAACGATTGTTTTTGTTTTTATTTTGTCTCTTCGAACGAATCAGCGACGACGAAATAAGCGTTTTATTCAAGAATGGATTTCCCGTCTAAAGCTGTTTTTATTGTAGCTGTCATTTGCAAAAAAGGATGGAGTCAATCGGTCGCTCGATTACCCAACCATTTCAGAAGCGCTCTAAGCTGGATTAGTGTTATCGCAAACCTTAACCTCCCATCCCCCGCGTCGAGCTGATCTAGTAAACTTAACTCGTGAAATCCGCCCACTCTCCTAAGTCGTCGCCATTAATCACGTGACCATTAATTATTTATCCGTACCATTGTTGCTGCTAGTGTACTCATCGAGACACGTTTTCATCTGTGATTGTTATTTATGTGACAAATACTTTTCTTGATTCCGATACAGTTATCGATTCTTTTCCAAATATCCGATAAAGTTACCGATTCCGATTTGAAGCCTAAATATTTAGTTGTAGAGTTGTTTTTATTTATTTATTCATATATTTATCTATTTTCGCGATTATAGTCAGCTAACGTACCTCTATAATTTTCTGCGGAGCGCTACTGGAAGCAGTTACAAGGTAAATCAGTTTCTATGCCTTTATTATGTATTAGATATGTTTGAAATTTTGTTATTTTGATTTCAATAATCTCATTTGTTATTTTGATTCATATAATTTTATTTTTATACTTTCATAAACAAACTTGCGGTAAGGATCCGCGCGCAGCACAGTGGTTAGGATACTTTGAAAAGTCAATTGTAATAAGTGATATTCTCTTGAAAGTTGTAGGTTTAATCATCAGTATGGGCGACCGAAAAATATATTTGCGAATTACTTAGGACCTCTATCCAGTCATGGCTGACGGAACAAGAGCATGCTACCTCCGTGGAGTATATAAAGGGTTCCGCTCGAAATTCCGTCGAAATTCCCAAGTTCGACAGAAACATTTCCGACAGAAACATTTCTGACAGAAACATTCCCGAGTTCGGCAAGATACACCCGAAGAAGGTCAGAGATTACTTTGACCGAAATGTTGTTAAAATCAAACTCCAAATGAGAACAGTAGTCCGATTAACCGGATTAACTAATCCTCATCTCAAAAGTTCACAAAAGTTTCAAAAACATATTTATAAATTTAAATAAAAAACTTAATTTTTTATTTTTAATATTAAACAAAAACAAACTTTTATTTTTATAATTCCGTAAACATATATTTCTAATAAAATTTCCAATAAAATATAAGCTTTTATTTTTTTTATTTTGTCATTAAAACTGCAAATAAAAACTAATTATGTATTATTATTCATCGGACTACTGTTCTCATCTGGAGTGTCATTTTCACAACGTTTCAGTCGATATAACCTCCGACCTTCTTCAGGTGTATCTTGTCGAACTCGGGAATCTTTCTGTCGAACTCGGGAATTTGAACGGAATTTCGAGTGGAACCCTTTATTTACTTCACGGGGGTAGCGTGTTCTTGTTCCGTCAGCCATGGACCCGTGGCGTAGTGGTTAGAGTACTGGGATAAATCAATTATAAAAGTGATATTCTCCTGAAAATTGAAGGTTCAATCCTCAGCGAGGGCGACCAAAATATAAATTTGCGAATTACTTAGGACCTCTATCCAGTCATTACAGAAACAGAC
The DNA here is from genome assembly GCF_053919585.1 of Euprymna scolopes. Classification (NCBI taxonomy): domain Eukaryota; kingdom Metazoa; phylum Mollusca; class Cephalopoda; order Sepiida; family Sepiolidae; genus Euprymna; species Euprymna scolopes. The sequence goes on from NC_136491.1 coordinate 115,470,983, forward strand.
AGAACCATTACCGAGTACAATATACACCTGAAGAATGTCGGAGGTTATATCGACCGAAACGTTGTGAAAATCACACTCAAGGTGAGAACAGTAGTCCGATGAATAATAATACATATAACCAATCCTCGTCTCAAAAATTCAGAAACGTCAAAAACTAATTGTGTTATTTTTATCTGTATAATGTTGTTAATTTTTTTTAATTGTATATTTTTACATAATGTCCGTTTCTTGTATTTGATTTCAATGAATCGCTTCACAATAGAAATACTGAAGAACAATTAAAACGAAGGAATTGATTTGCCTTGCCACCGCTTCCGGTAGCGCTCTGCAGAAAATTAAGACGTACGATAGCTTACTATAACCATTTTGGATTATAATACAACCCAACGTAATATCTGCATAAACTTTCACAAACGTAAAAAAGCATATATGCGTGTAAGAGAGAATGATCCATGAATGCTAGTTTTGCTGGAAGTTTAAATAAAAAATAAATATTTATCATTTAATCATCAATACCATCAATGGTAAATTAAGTTTGCGAAAAAACAAAAAACAAACAAACAAACAAACAAACAAACAAACATACAAAAACAACAATTAAAAGAATCTTGGGTATCGTAAATATTCCAATACTCCGAAAGGTCACATGTTTCTGATTCCCGATTTCGATTAATCATTTTAGTTATTAAACAGGTTGATCGTTAAAAAAAAAAGCGGAAATTTTTAAACCGGTAATTTATTTTTACAAAGTGTGTGAACTTTCCAGAGAGTTAGGTGGATAAGGCAGCGTTTCATAGACCAATTCAACTTCTGTAGGATCGGTTAGCAACGTGCGGTCGGGCATGGTAGTGACGGAGAATTGGACCTTTTCTGTTGACTAATGTTGGCTGTTGTTGTCGAAGTTTCTGATGCAGTTCATTTATTTTTTCGAGTACTTCGACACCGTAATGGTTTTGAATTCATTTAAAAAAGCTGTAATGGATGAGATCGGCGAGCAGACTGTAAAACAGCCAGCATGACCTTCTTTTGGTGCAACGTTGGTTTCGGGAAGTGTCGCGGAGATTCGTCGGCGTCTAACCACTGAGCGTCGTCGATTGTCGTAAAAACCCCACTTTTCATTGCAAGTCAACACCAGGTCGAGAAACGAGTCGTTCCTGTTGCACACAAAAAAGGGAAGATGACATTTCATAACGGTGTTTCTTTAAGTTGTCGGTCAATTCGTAACACACCTATTTATAAGGTTCCGTTCAAAATTTTGTGCAGATTTCTGAGTTCGACCGAAAGATTCCCGAGTTCAGCAAAATACGCATGAAGAAGATTGGAGGTTATCTCCACTGAAACCCACTGAAACCCAATATTGTATTTCTGCAGTCCTAAACAAATGACGACAGGTTTATGTATGAAAATAACATCATATAATTCATTGTCGGTGACGGTTATCAATGGCTAGTTCCAAGAAGGAAATGCACGCACGGGTTAATAGATGTGTTGATTTTTTTCAAACCCAAATTGTTAAATAACAACGATATCCTTTTTTGATTGTTATATAACCTTTTGCGACCACGTGAAATTGCCATAGCCATGCATCAATGACGTTTTATTTGGCTACTGCCGTTTTATTTGATTAAACTGAATTTGATTAAACCTGTTTAATCTTTTGCCGTAAATTATTTTTTTACAATTGATTCTTGTGAATTTGATACAGATTCCTTCAATGAGTTTCCAGGCGTTTTTGTACAAGCATTTAAAATTTTCGTAGACTCTTGAAAATTCGGTATATTTTTGCTATACACCTTATGAAATGACTAACCGGTGTTTGTGATTTAAGGTTCAAATGAACAGCTACAGCAGGAATTGGAATACACTCTACTAAAACCTGATTGTCACATTCACAGCAGATGCTTATGTTATGCTTATAATGTTGTTCAAATGGCCTTTTGGTACATTTGATAATTATTATTGTTTTTTTGTTGTTGTTTTTTTTTCATTTGTCGCCAAGTGAACGCTTTTGTAAAAATAATTTCTCGATGCCCACAACCTTAGATATTTAACATCAAGATGAGAACAGTAGTTGGAAGAATCCAATAATACGAATTATAAATCCTTCTCCTCGATGGCTTAATAAATGGTGACCTCTTAGTAAAAAATACCTCGTACTTCTCAAAAAGATAGTAACCGCCATTTTCCCGAGCTCTGGTAAAAGATCAGTGTATGCTCAATGAACCGTTTTAAATAATATTACGCATCGGTATTAAAATGCACAGAAGGTTGATATGCCGTAAGACAGCCGAAGGAAATCACCCAGCGCGTTGCTAAAATATCTAAACGACACTTGTTCACTACGATATTTCAGGATTAAGAAAGTTTAAAACAAATATAACTATGGCCTCTCAATCCCCAGGGGCTTGAAGAAGATGTTATGACTCCACCTTGCGTGTAATATCAATGCCAGCTTCAGGCAAAGGCTAAACAAACTGCGATGTGGGTTTAAGAAAATAACATTTTGCATTTTATACCAAATGTCAGATTCTGACACAAGCTAAACAAGCTACAGTTCATCGCGTTATCATTCCATGGGAGACTACGCTATAAAAAATGTTGTATGAAATTCAGTCTCCTTCTTTTAAACTTACGGAAGGCTTGAATAACATAATACAAGGTAGATTAGAAGTAACTGTCAAAGAAAAAAAAAAACAGAATAAAAATACACGGAGACGTTATCATTACACGGGACACTACGCTTTTAAAAAAATGTGTACTTATGCAAAGAACGACCAGTTTCCTGGCATATTTCGGCAGTTTACGTAAACCACCGAAATATGCCAAAAGCTAATCAAATTTAAAAACGCTAGAAAAAAGAAAACGTCATGATGAAAAAAGTTTATTTTATATTAATTTTCATTTTAACCTGTCAACCGTTATGGGTTATTTAAGGGTTTGTTGAGATTCTATAGTTTTCTTGATTCAATTCTGATATATTTTTTTACCAATTTTAGGAATTTAAAGATATTTTCTGTATTAGTATATTCAAAAGATTTTTTCTTATTACTTTTGAAGAAAGACTGTATGAGGTCCTTTAGTGTTTCACATTTCATAAGAATGTGATACCTGTTTTGAGTGTGTTATATTTTGGTTGTATAAAGGAGTGTGTGATATTTGTATTAGGATATGCTGAGGATAGGATAACTTGTTCATTCTTGGATTCTGAGAGGGCGAGGATATATTTATCTATTTTGATTCTTATTTGAAATAATTTATTTTGGATGTTGCTGTTCCATTTTTATTGCCATTTAGTTTGTAGACATTTATTTATTTTTAGTTTCAGACCTTTATATGGACTTTTGAGATTTGGGGTGGGGGTTAATTTAAAATCAGATTTGGCTGCTTTCACAGGTCTTTCATTGCCTTTTTCTCCAATATGGCTCGAGGTTCAGCGTAAAGAAATTCCTTTATTGTTGGGCGTATTGTTTTGGTTGCATAGAAGTTTTACAATAAGTGAATTTACAAAAGTTTTATTTTGTAGCAATGCTAATCTGAAAGTATGATGAATTTTTATCCGCCGGGTTACGCAAAATGCTGAAGCAACAATCACGGAAAATCGGGTCGTTCTTGCGCAAGTGCCAATAATTGTTTAATGATATTTAGCCCTCTTTCTATAGAGTTACGGATACCATGAATAAAATATAAAACAGGCTGATTAAAAAAAACTGTATTGTAAAAGAAAAGATACAAAGGCGGGTCAGAAGTAAAAAAAAACAAACCTTATTTTTATTAAGAACAAAAACTGTGGTCAGAGGATCCTGATAAACGTAGGTGAGAATATATTGGTTGCGCAACTGCCATTGCTCAAAGGCAGCATGCATACCGCAGATTTAACCGACATAAGTCCAGTTCAAACAAACAGAAGTATAAAGAAGCTAGAAGTAACGTTAAGAAAGAAATAGCGACAGCTAAGAGAGAATTTACTGAAACCACTAAAAAACGCACCGAAGCACAAAAATTAGGAACTCGTGACTTCTGGAAAATCTACAACAGTGTAGTAAATAATGGGCAATCAAAAATTCCCCTGCTAACCAACAATCATGAGGTTGTTTGCTCAGCAACCGACAAGGCTTATATGCTTGCCAGCCGGTTTGCCTCAAACTTCACACTGGACCCTTCCAACAACCCCCTGCCTGACTTTCCTTTGCGGACAGACGCCACGCTAGACGATCTACAAATCACCCCTGCCCAGGTACACGCTATCATAAAAACCTTGACACTTCAAAAACATGTGGACCTGATCTCATCCCAGCTTGCTATTAAAAAAGTGCTCAGCCGAAGTAGCTCCAGTTCTCTCCAAACTCTACAACAAATGCCTTAATGAATCATGCTTTCCGGGCTGTTGGAAAACTGCTTCTGTGGTACCAATATTCAAGAATTCTGGCGAAAGAACTAACCCATAAAATTATCGCCCCATTAGCCTCCTCCCACTTTTCGCCAGAATATTTGAGACCATAATTAACCATGCTCTAGTCAGGCACCTTACAGATACTAAACATCTGACTGACCAACAATATGGATTTAGACAAGCCCGTTCCACAGCTGACATCCTCGCTGTAATCTCTGAACGTATATACCATTCACTGGACAAAGCGGGGGAGGGCAGAACGGTAGCTCTAGATATATCTAAGGCTTTTGACAGGGTATGGCACAAGGGTCTCCTCAGGGAAATGAAATCATACGGTATCACTGGTAGAATACTTAACATAATTAAATCCTTCTTAGATAAGAGAGAAATCCAGGTTGTCCTCGACGGTCGTACATCTAAACAGTGTAGTATAAATGCGGGAGTGCCTCAGGGTCTATTCTTGGACCTCTATTGTTCCTAATATTTATTAATGACCTCCCCGACAAAACTGCCTCTGAGATGGGTATATATGCTGATGACACTACACTCTATAACAGCCATGACAGGAAAACAAATGAACACATATCTAAAGAAATGGCAGAAACACTAGAGGATGACCTCCAATCTGTAGTGGAATGGGGACATAAATGGATGGTCACATTCAATGCTGCCAAGACTAAACTGGTTTCCTTCAATAATTACAAGAAACCTTCTTTGCCACCAATAGCAATGGCCAGTGACTCCCTGTCTGAGAGTACATCTTTCAAACTGCTTGGCCTAACTTTCACAGGAAACATGAGTTGGAACAATTATATTGAAAACATTGCCAGGGCCGCTGAGAAAAAGGTAGGCTCTCTCTACCGTGCTAGAAAACTACTGACACCTGAAAGTATCCTGTACCTCTATAAGGCCACCATTCGCCCATGTATGGAGTATTGTTGTCACATTTGGGCTGGTGCATCTGCTACTAGTCTCTCGCTCCTGGACAGGATTCAGGAGAGAGTCGCCAATCTGATAGGCCCTAAACTGGCATCTAAGCTCCAGCCTCTCTCCCATCGACGAGATGTTGCATCCCTCTGCCTGTTCTACATGTATTTTAATGGTGAATGCTCTGACGAACTGCAGACACTTGTGCCCCCACGACGTAGACACCCTCGACAAACCCGACAGGCAGTTAAATCCCACCCCCACACAGTAGATATCCCTAGATGTAAAAGGTCTTTATACTCCAGTAGTTTCTTCCCCAGAACCGATAGACTCTGGAATTCCATTCCAGGTTCCTGCTTCTCCAACTGTACTGACATGCAGAAGTTCAAGTGTAACGTGAACCGACATCTTGCTGCCCAAATCCCAACATAATGCTTAAGTAGTTTCTGCCCCTGATAGTAGCCCCCTACACCAAAGAGGCAATGTGCTTTGTTTGGGGTGAAAATGTAATTAAAAAAAATATTCCCACTCTGTTGAATTTCTAAACAATAAGAAGTGGAATCCCGCGGTTTGCAGGGATTTAACCGAGATTAACTCCACGTACAAATTATACGGTTCTCATTAAATCACTGAAATTAAGCAATGTTGAGTATGATCGGTACCAGATGAGTGACAATTTCGTAATACCAGGCGCTGTATGTAGGAGGACATCGACCCCTCTACAAGAACTGTAGATACCTAGAAATGTGTTGTATTAAATTTAGTTTAAAATTTTGTTAGAGTTATGAAGGCTTGAATAACATATAATACATTGTGAGTCAGAAGTATGACTGCAGTTAAAGAAAAAATACCAGAACGTGATAAGAAGTAAAAACACCATTATTCTCATTGACATTCTCTGATGTCAGAGGGTCCTCATTGACTTATCTGAAACGATTTTGATAATATTTCCCGTCTAAAAAGTTGAATCTCAGGTTTACAACGATTTGACTCTGATTAAATCAAACTACGAATTATAGGACACAATCTCATCGACAGAACGGTTCTCGTTAGATCACAGAAGATCATTGACGCTTACACAAGAGGACTTCCATAGGCCTTCCAGTCGTTATTGGAACGATACAACATTTGCATTGAAACCGAAGGAGATTACTTCGAAGGTGACTAGAGTTTAATGTGCACACTATCAATAAAAGTACCCATACTAAAAGAAAGTCTGTAAACTTATTGAAGTTTATTAAGGCACTTCCTATGTCCATGAAAACTTCTCCTTCGAAGCCGATTCAACTCGCCTACGGTGAGCGCCAATTCGTTATGTGATACAGTACAAATTATCCTATGATAGGTTCACATCAAATTCTGGTAATTCTAATGGTTGCATTACCTGTGTAATCTATCTATCTATATATCTATAAAAGTGAACGTGTCTGTATATCTGTCTGTCTGTGTATCTGTGTGTCTGTCTGTGTGTGTACATTTCCCTACGCAATAAGTCTGTCAATTTTCAGTTTACAGAATCGAAATTTGATATACTGGGTACTGAAATTTTGTTAGTAAGGGGTCAAAGTTCAACGATTTGACCTTTGAGAACTTTACCAAACTCCTTCGACAATTTTTGGTCTAAACACTTGAAATTTTAGATATAGATATGTTGGACATGGATCTAACTTAAAAAACTCGAGTTGAGCACAAAACAATAAATGTTAAGGGGTCATAATAGGGGTCAAAGTAAAAAATAATTGACCGCCTTTTTTTTGCTCAACATACACATCCAAATACTCGGGCAACGCCGGGCACCCATACTAGTCTATCTATATATCTATAAAAGTGAACGTGTCTGTGTGTCTGTGTCTGTCTCTGTGTGTCTGTGTATCTGTCTGTCTTTGTACATTTCCCTACGCAATAACTCTGCCAATTTTAAGTCTAACGACTCGAAATTTGATATACAGGATACTGAGATTTGGGAAAATCTATAATCAGTTTTCGGCCAATAATTTGGCTGTTAAGGGGTCAAAGTTCAACAATTTGACCTTTGAGAACTCTACCAAACTTCTACGACAATTTGGGGTCCAAACACTTGAAATTTTAGATATACGTTCCTTGGACATGGATCTAACTTGATTTGAGCCCAAAACAATAAATCTTAAGAGGTTATAATAGGGGTCAAAGTTTAAAAAATTGACCGCTTTTTCTTTTTCTTTTTTTTTTTGCTCAACATGCACCTCCAAGTACCCGGGCAACGCCGGGCACTCATGCTTGCATATAATAAATGAAAAAAGGATAAATATATTGATATCGGTTACGCATAACATGTAATTAGTATACAAGATATATGATATTTTTGTAGGAAGGAACCCCTAATTTGTACCCTCTTTCTAAACTCGAAGGATTTTTATATTGTTGTATTAGCTGATCAGTGTCACGTCAAATAACATAACATTGAATTAACATCGTTATAAACAGCATGATCCAGATTCAGAGAACGCATCACGATGCAAAATCGTTTTCAATGGAAAAATATATGCTTAGACGCGAACATACTCTGTGTTTTATTTATTAAAGAGAACTGACAGGTGAAACGTCCAATACACAAAGTTACAAAAAATAAAATTAACCAATTTACAAAAAAAAAGTATTATTTTCTGTCTAAAATTTAAAATATCTAATACTTTAGTTAAGGGGTGTATGAAAGATGCAGAGATCAAAAAGAGGATGCTATGTCAATTGCTGCCAGTTAATACCACGTGACATAAATTTCCGAGGCCGGAAATAGGCCAAAGATTTGAGGCCCATTTCGTACACTAGACTCGGTATATACAATTAATTGTACGGACCCGAATTATGTACGCTTGTGAATGCTAGCCGTTGTGAGCGAAAGGTGAATAAAACAATCGGTTACGGATTTTGAGTTTGTCTGACCAGATGCAATCATGTAAGATAAGATGTCTGCGCTGTAAGTAAGATCTATAACCAAGACACAACAGCATCGCAAAAATGAGATTCAAAATAGAGACACTCAGGAAAAAGTCGATCGCATGGCCCGAAACAAAGTTGGTATGAACTTTATAATGAGATCTCAGATCTGCTGGATATCATCTTGACTTAAGATTCGCCGTGGATGATGGGAGTGTAAAGGAAAGAAAACCCGTCAGCACGATCGGAACACCTCAGGCAGTTTTTAATAAATAAAGCCCACTCCAATAAAGGAAAGGTTTAGGAGGGTTAACCTCTTAGACTATCCAGAACCCTACTTCTGGGTTACACAAGAAAGGCCATCATTATTCATAACTGCCAACATCCGTAGGACTGATTGTTGAGAACGAACTCTCGATATAATAAGAATGGTGTTTCTGATGTTTACAGTAAGACTGTGGATGGCGGCTTAGATTTGTGGAACACATATTTACTTCTATCACGTCTGTGAACATATGAAACTACCTTGATTAATGTTGTTTCCTCAAAATACATACGATTATTACATCAACTAAACTATATTGATTTCCGATTATTTCTTATTCACCTTGTAGCTCTCGCGAATACTAACGTCGTCTAATCTATATAAATAAAACAGAAGATTAATATGTGTATGTGTCTATGTATTTAACCGGAATACTCTTAAACTATTAATCTCACGGTACAAGAAATAGTAATCATACAGCAAGGAAGGTTTATAACGAGTAACAAATGCTACTGCGATCCTACTATCTTTTCCAAATTTCACACAAACGTAATTCATATGTATGGCAGTGTTCTTAGATATGTTTTATACAGAAATTCATTCGATTAGTATCGAAATCGAAAAGATTCGATCCCAAAGATAGTCTTTCTTTCTTATAGATAAAAAGAATTTTTACAGGAGAATGATATACGTTACAGCGGCCAACGGATACAAATCTCAGCTAATCAATGGGAAATTTAATTCTTAGCAAATGATTTCTTCTTAAAAAACAGAAATGTTGTCATCTGGATATAAAACGCATTGGTAGAGTATTCTACTATAGATCGAATGGTCCCCTTTTCAATCCAGGGTGTACCGCACCATTTTATTTATTTATTTTTTCTTATTAATGCACTCAATTTACGATAAAAGAGGAAGTGCCATTTAAAATCGCCACAAATCATTTCTTCGTTTGCATATTTTAAACTAAACATTAATCAGAAATGACATTTCCAAAGCATTCATCGTCAACCCCAAATATCAGCTGACGTGGTATTGTAAACAAACACAGACGGAATTTGATAAACGGGATTATCATTATTTGTTTATTTTTTAATTTTTTATTCTTTTTGCGAATTAGTCTACCGGGCAAATTATTCCTCGTGATATATTTAATAGAGGATTGATTTTATAATAATACATACTCAATAAGCATTAATTTAAATTAAATTAAAGCTAGTATATATATATATATATATATATATATATATATATATATATATATATATATATATATAAATGAAACTTTGTGCGTAAGTGTGAATTCCATCTCTATGGGCTCCAAAATGGCTGGACCTGTTTTTATGAAATTTCACACAGAGGTATTTTATGTGCCTGACAGAATTCTTAGGTTTTATAATGGAATGTGTTCCATAAATATCGATAATCGTTAATCGAAATGATCCTATAAAAGAAGAAACATCTTATACAGCCTAACACCACAAGTGCATGTGAGAAGTTTTATTACCACACAAGCAGAATGGCCCCACGTATAAAACATGCAGAAGGCTCTTTTATATGACAGGGGCGCGTTTGAAATAGATGTTTCTGTTTAAAGCACGATTGCAGCATAATACTTGACTTTTTCAGTTTTAACTTAAAAAATTCAAGGCATTATTATCGGACAAGAAGAAAAGCCCGACATCTAAAATCCATAGAAGGCTTTTTGATACGATGGAGAGGCGTGTCAAAATGAATGTTTCTGGTTGGAGCACAGTTGAAGTGTGATACTTGACTATTACATTTTAAACTTTTAATCAAGCCGTCTATAATACAAATCTCACCTGTCTGTTATAATGAATGTATGTACGTATGCATGTATGTATGTATGTATGTGTGTTTGTACATCTGCCTAAAACTTTTCGACAGATGGCACGGATTTTCACGAGATCGATATCATTTTGAAGCCTAACCCTTCGAGCGACAAATATCGAAACATTGGCTAAAAACATTAATTTCTCCTCTCTCAACTGTGCACTTTTCTACAAGGAGGGGTGGCTCGTTTCACCGATATTTTTGAAAGTCATCGCCTCCTTTCTATTGACTAGCCTTTTTAAACGTTCGCCATTTTCGACTTGGCGATGGACGCAACGGCAAAGACGTCAATTTGTTTTTTCTCACCTTCTTTTCTTCCTTTTTTGTTCAACACACACCTCCAGACACCTGTGCAACGCCAACACCCTGGCCAGTATTATATAAAATACAAATATACGATATATAAACTACAGCCTCGAAAACAGTTTGGTCCCTATAGTCTCGAAAATGGCTGAACCGACTTCTTGAAATTTCACACGAAGTACTTGATGTGTTTGGGGAATAATCTTACGTAGTTTTTTTTATCGGAATGCGCCTAATTCATTTCGAAAACATATAATCGAAAAATTCGATATGAGAAATATAGTCCGATTTTTATCAAAGTTAAAACTTGTATACAACTAACATCACAAATGCTTTTGAGAAATTGTTTACCGTGTAAGCAAAAAGGCCGGCCGTATAAAATCAACAATGAGTTCTTTTATAAGACAAAGGCGCGTTTGAAATAGATGTTTCTTTTTCGAGCACAACTCGGTTATGATGTTTGACTTTTGTATGTGTAACATTATTCAAGTAATCATCTAAAAAAATTATATATATTATAAAATCCACAGTTAGGTTTTAAATAAGGTAGTGGTGCGTTCGAAATGAATGTTTCCGTTTAGAGCATGACTTGACATTTGCATTTCAAACTTCACGTGAAGCCCTTATTTACAGGTAATAATTTTATAAAATAAACGCTAGAATTTCTATAGTGCAATATAGACTAAAATGTATTGTAGATTAAATCACTGCGGGAAGGCATGGCGATCCTTAACTATAGCAAACAAGCAATCGATTTGATCAAACATAGGCGATTTCAACCGATTTTGATGACGATAAAAATATAGAGAGTTGAATATATATATATATATATATATATATATATATATATATATATATATATATATCACACTATTACGTTGACACACCGGTTCTTGCCAGATAACCGAAGGTAAGATACGTTGAGCCTGGCCAGTACCAGGTCGGTGACCATTTGGGAAGGTGAGGCGCTGCATGTACCGCGAGGCAAAATACCAGGTTGAGAAACTGGCACGGTCTATTCTTCTCTCGAGGGCAGATGGGACTCTCTTAACCAGTGGTAGGCACTTCATCTAGTAATGGCGATGACGATAAAAAATACCCTTGATAACCCTGGCATCAAGTATTCGGCTACCGACAAGATTTGAACGACATTAGAAACTCGTGTAGTGCGTCCTATCTCGGCTACGGCCGCACTGGATATATATATATATATATATATATATATATATATATATATATATATATATATATATATATTTCCACAGTAAAACAACGTTGTAGCTCACAAAAGCCATAAAAACCAATAAGCCAGAAATGCAATAACTTGAGTTTCACTTTTATTTGGGCTAATCAGTTGAACATGTCCGTACTTGGGATTTTAAACCGAATCTCTTGCATGCTGTATATATATATATATTTATATGTATATATATATATATATATATATATATATATATAAATATATATATATATATATATATATATATATATTGTAAGTTATAAAAATATATATTCCATAAGCTACACAGAATATTCCGTTTATGCCTGAGGAATCCTAGCGTGGATGAAACGCAGAATATTCTGTGTAGCTAAATTGCTATATATATTTTTATTACTTATTACCTAGCTCTACCAATGTATTGAGCACTGTTGAAGTAAATACTTAAAATTTACGCATAAAATTATACTTTCGTATGTTAATTTATGTGATTGAACGAAATAGTCATTATATATATATATATATATATATATATATATATATATATATATATATATATATATAAACATACAATAGGCTAGGTCGATATTTTAATTTTTTAAAATATGAAAAAAAAATGTACCGAAAGCTGTGTATATACGTATTAAATACTTATACAAAAACTTAGACATGAATCTTCAACGGGTTTTTTAGCATTTAGCAGGAGAGATTTTTAATAAAAAAATCTCTGGATTTTAGCTAAATTTAATCTTAATGTTGGTGTGAAAATGAAATAATTTCAGTAATTATACAAGGATATCCTATTTTATTTATGGAAATATAATAAGAAAATGATCACAAAATTTCGATTTGAAAATTGAACACCCACCCCACCTTACCATTGTCCTCTGTAAAATGCTATTATTTAAGCGGTAATAATTTAAGTATTTTTTTTTTTCTGTTATAATTAAAAAATGCAACAAAAGTGGAAAAAAAGAATAATTGTTTACTAATTTTTAAAATATGGAGTCAGATCTATATATTAGCCTTCTGAAGGAAATGATGGTCTTTATTATCGGCCCGGAACGTTCGCTCATAAGTGTTGGTGTCTTACTTCAAAACCATACAACGATTGAAAAGTTTGTTTTCAACTTGACTGCTCATATCAGATATTGAGAATGTGAAGGGAAATTCGACAAGTCAAGCTGCAGCACCAGCTAATAATGAATTTTTTAATTGTTTGTCAGAAATATCTGCTCTTAGTGGCGGCTCACACACACCATTTACTGACAAATCATTTAACTTTGTCCAGTGTAAAGCTTAAAAACGTTTATAACTGAGATTTCCACCATTGAAAATAAAACATTTTCAGGAAATAATGCAAAGGCATTATATTGTATGTTTGTAAATGTGATACTAGTAATCTTAATAGGCGTAAGTAACTTTTAGCACGGTAGAGTAAGCACACCTTCCTCCCAGCGGCTTTGGCAATTCTTTCGGTGTATCTTTTTCAACTCATATTCACGTGCACGTTAAGCCGAGGAGTTTAAACGAAGTACTTTCAAGTAATGTATCTTTAGCCATTACTATTAGTGGTTGAGAAGGTTTCTTGTAATTATTGAAGGAAACAAGCTTAGTCTTGGCAGCATTGAATATGATCATCAATTTTTGTCCATTCCACTACAGCTGGGAGGTCTTCGTCTAGTGCTTCTGCCATTTTCTTAGATACGTGTTCATTTGTTCCCCCCTCATGCCTGTTATAGAGCGTGGTATCATCAACAAATATACCCATCTCAGATACAATTTTATCAGGGTAGTCATTTATAAATGTAAGGAATAATGAAGTGCTAAGGATAGACCTCTTAGGTACTCCCGCATTTATATCATATTGTTCAGATGTACGACCGTCACAGACAACCTGGATTCTTCTCTTATTTAAACATGATTTTATTATATTAAGTATTCGTTCAGTGATACCGTATGATCTAATTTTCCTGAGAAGACCATCGTGCAATACCCTATCTAAAGCCTTAGATGCATTCAGGGCAACCGCTCTAACCTCCCTTGTTTTGTCCAGTGTATGGTATATGCGTTCAGAGATTACAGTTAGGATACTTGCTGTAGAACGTGTTTGCCTAAATCTATATTGTTGGTCGGGCAGAAGTTTAGCTGTAAGGCGATGAACTAGAGCTAAGTTAATTATTGACTCAAATATTTTGGCGAAAAACGGGAGGAGGCTAATGGGGTGATAATTTAATGGGTTATCTTTCGCCAGAATTCTTGTAAGCGTACCACAGAAGCAGTTCTCCAGCAACCAGGAAAGAAAGATTCTTTTTTTTTACATGGAGTTCACCACTTATCAAGGCCCAAGGGCCACTCGGGGATAAGGGTAATTGTGTTTACAGTACAGGGATAGTGTAGTAACAGTATTCGAGAATTGATAAAGTGTTATTACTTAAGGGGGCGGTTCATCAGGAATTTGTTTGTGTTGGACTTGAAGACATTCAGGTTGAAGTCGGGAGGCAAACAGGCAAGCGGAACAGAGTTCCACAGGCATGCAGTTCTAAGAAAGAAGTTTTGTTCATGGAATCTACGTTTTGATTTCGGCACAGATAAGGAGTGGGGAAAATTATTGACGGTGGTTTCAGCTAGTCGGATATTTTTTGAAAAAGGTTGGCGAAGAGGGACCAGAGAATGGAGCTCAGACGAGCACTTGCCATGGAAATAACGATGAAACAAAGACATGCTCGCTACGTCTCTTCTGTGGGAAAGAGGTTGCAAGGAATAGAAAAGGTCATACCCCACTAAGCCACGAAGTCTATTTTGTACTCTGTCAAAGCAGGATAGGCTGTTTTTAGCAGCTCCTGCCCAGATGTGGCAGCAGTACTCCATCCTTGGACGTACTTGGCTTTTATATAGATAGAGAATTGCATCATTAGTGAGATATCTTCTGGAGCGGTAGAAGGATCCCACCATTTTCCCAGCGACCTTGGCCACAGTCTTGATGTATGTGTTCCATTTCAGATCAGAAGCTTATCAAAACATGGGGCCTCCCCTAGGCGGGAGTCATCCATTTCAATTGATGGGGATCAGAGCGTTTATGATGTAGAGATAGGAGCTTGGTCTTAGATGCATTAAAGGTAACCAGCCACCTCTTCCCCCACTGTACCACGTGCTCAAGATCAGAGGAGAGAGAATCAGAGAGAACATCATCATTTACGGCCTTTGATGTGTTGCCATAGATAGTCGTGTCATCAGCATAGATGTTAACGAAAGATTTTAGTATGTGTTTTGGGAGATCATTGATGTAGATTAGGAAGAGAGTTGGGCCCAGTATGGACCCCTGAGGGACTCCAGCATTAATACTGTGCGCCTCTGATTTCTGCCCATCAACCACTACTCTTATGAGCCTATCAGATAGAAATGATTTAATGGTCGAGAAAACATTTCCAGTTATACCGTAGCTGGAAATCTTGTGTAGTAGGCCTTTATGCCAAACCTTATCGAAGGCCTTTGATATGTAAAGAGAAATTGCCCTAGAAATGAAGCCTTTGTCGAGAAATTCGCTAATCCTATGAGATACTGTAGATCTAGCAGAACGGAAACCATATTGTGTGTCGCTAAGAAGGTTATTTCTGCTGAGGTGGTTGACTACTTCTCTATTTAATATGGATTCCAGCAACTTACTCATGACACACAGGAGACTTATTGGTCTGTACTGAGAGGGAGATGACTTATCACCTGAATTCTTAAATACAGAGCATACTGATGATATTTTCCAGGATGTTGGGAAGCACTTCTTAAGTCAACCCTTAAACAGTTTGGTAAGTATGGGAGCAAGTCCTGGTTGTAATTTTTTAACACTATAATTGGAATACCGTCAGGACCAGTTGCTTTACTGGAGTCAAGGTTCTTGGTTAGCTTGGCGATCTCACGCACAGATATTTGTATGTTGCATAGCGTGTTGTCTGTTATAGGAGGGAATATAGGGAGATGATGGCCTTCGTTGCACAGGGTAGAATTTGCCGCAAAGTTTTTGGCAAATAGTTTGGCCTTGTCGGATGCTGTCGAGATGACCTCTGGTCCATTGATAATGGTTGGGATAGAACGTACATTTCTGTTCAGGATCCTATTTGCTATTTGCCAGAACTGGCCGCTGCTCAGCTACTTTGGATTTAACGGATTGAGCATATAGTTCTCTTGCATTTTTTATTACTCTTTTATAGTGGTTGCTGGTGGTCCTGAAAGCAACTTTAGTTTCAGTGCATCTATTACGTTGGTAGCTATGGAAAAAGTGATTTCTGTGTGCGATGGCAGCAGCACATTCAGGGGAGAACCATGGCTGGCTGTTACGTTTTTATTGGAATTTTTTGGATGGCATGAATTGGTCTATGCCTACAAGTAACCATTTGGTCAGATCTGATACTGTAGAGGACACATCCTTTTTAAACATGGAATGGAGAGGTAGATCAGACATGAATGTACTGTAGCTATCCCAGTCCGCCATAGAGTATCGGTATACAGTATGGTGGAGAGGTACGTCTGTAGATTTATTATATTTTTATCTTAACTGATACAACGCAGTGGTCGGAGAATCCCAGAGGAGATAGAACGGAACATGAGCATAGATCAGGGGAAGTGGATAGAAAAAGGTCTAGAAGGCTTGCGTACTGACCCGTCGTATCTAACACACGGGTCGGCTCGCGAACAATCTGAGTGAGGTCATAGGCTGTGGCAAAATCATGACAGAACCTTCCCTCATCATCAATCTTATTTGAGTGGGTCAGCAATTCCACATTATGGACATTGAAATCACCGCAAATGTGAATGTTAGCCGAGGGATGAGCAGACAGGATGTGGTCAATTTTCTCTGATATACTCTTAAAGACAGTAACTCCACTGTTGTGGGGTCGATAGAGGAAATGCAGTGGTGTAAGCAAGTGCAACCCGGAAGCACATATAAGGTAGATTAGGGTCTTCTCTGGAGATATCCCTGCCACATGGGAAGCCATCTTTAATGTAGGCACATATTTCATGCCCGTGGCGATCTTGAGGGTCAGATTTAGATGTTAAGTTAGAGTATACTTTAATTATGAACTCATCTCGGGAAGTGGTCGGCCCTATTCCAGTTTCGCTTAGAAAGTATATGTCAGGTTTCCTCTCCTGTAATTGGGTTTCAACCTCTGGAAGGTAAGAACGTAGATCCCTGATGTTTGGAGAAGGAGACATGGTAGTAGGGGTCTACATTGGAGGTTTATTCGTGTTTTTTTTCTGGAGATATTTTATGTTGAGAATTTTGGGATTTGTGGAACAGGTCAGCATACTTGGTTAGAGCAGAACAGAGGGAAAGTAAGAGAGGAAAGACGGGAATTTTTTTTTTATCGTGAAGGCATTTATTGTAAAGTTTGAGGAGGACTGGACCAATCCCAACGGAGCATTTTTTAATAGCACAACTGGGATGGGATCGAGTCCACATGATTTTGAGGTGTCTAGGTTTTTCTTTGATATCATGCACAGGAGAAGGGGTAATTTTCAGTTCATCTAGTGTGACGTCTATCCGCAAAAGAAAGTCAGGGAGGGGTGGTTTGCTGGATCCAATGTAGAGTTAGAGGTAAACCGACTGGAGAGCATGTTGGCCTTCTCTGTTGCCGTTCAAACAACCTCTTGATTGTTGGATAGTTGAAGAATTGTTGATTGCCCATTATTTACTACATTGTTCTAGATTATTCAGAAATCACGGATTCCTAGTTTCTGAGCTTAAATGCGTTTTCTAGTGGTTTCGGTATATTCTCTGTTAGCTGTTGCTATTTCTTTCTTACAATTACTTTTTTACATAAGCATCATCACTTATCAAGGACCAAGGGCCCCTCGAGAATAAGGGTTAAGAGTGTACAGTAGTCAATTGGACAATATAGTAATTGTAAGTAATGTAAATTCAGTAATTTTGTTAACTTAAGGTGAATGGCTTATCAAGAGCGTGTTTAAATTGGACTTGAAGACAACCATATTGTAGTCAGCTGGAAAGCAGGAAGACAGTTTCACAGGCGTGCAGTTCTAAGAAAGAAGCCTTGTTCATGGAATTTACGTTTAGGTTTAGGCACAGATAAAGAGTGGAGGGAATTATTGATAATGTGTTCAGCTATACGAGTGTTTCTTGTGAAATTTTGACGATGGGGAGTATAGATTGAAGCTCAGTCGAGCACTTGCCATGAAAAGTAACAATAAAGCAAAGACAAACTCGTTACATCTCTTCTGTGAGAAAGAGGTTGCAGGCTGTCCTGAAAGCAGAAAAAAGGACATCTCCTATGAGGCTACGAAGTCTATTTTGAACTTGAAGGATAAATCCTTTCTAGCAGCTCCTGCCCAGATGTGGCAACAGTAATCCATCCTTGGACGAATTTGGCTCTTATATAAATTAAGAACTGCATCAACAGTAAGATATCTACTGGATCGATAGAAGGATCCCACTATTTTTCCAGCAACTTTGGCAACAGATTTGATGTACGTGTTGCATTTCAGATCAGGAGTAAAGCTTTTGTCTGTTTGTACAGGACTTATGTCGGCTTAATCTGTGGTATGCATGCTGCCTTTGAACAATGGCAGCTGTATAAGTGAAAGTAAACAATTGAAGAGAGTGAGGTTTGATATATACCTTTTAAAATATAAACAAATTTAAACAATTATGCAGGTTTTTGTTTCGAAATGGTTATCTATTTTGCCAAATATGCATTTTTATATATGCGTGTGTTAATTGAAAGGGTACAAATATAAACAAATCGAACTTACTAATAATAATAATCTTTAGTATTTTATCGTCGTTTATATTTATATATTTCTTGTCATTTCATTTAACTTAATATGAAAATGTATAATACACTTTAAATTATCGAATAAATTTTATTATTTTCTTTTTTTAAGGCTCAGTTTTATTTTTATGGATACCTGTGTCCGATATGATGACTAAGATCGCAAATTATTATCTCTTACAATTCGATTGCTCAAGAAAAAAATACAAAATTTTGGAAAAACTATTTTATGTGGCCATTTTTTATGTTATTTTGCGACTTTCTACAAATTACGTTTTACAGTTCCAAAATCGCCTTACCCTAATATATATATATATATATATATATATATATATATATATATATATATATATATTATATATATATATAACGTTTGATTAAAAATTGATGGTACCAATGCAGTTATTAACTTCTTTACTATATATATTAAATGTAATCTGAACACCTAAAGAAAATGAGGGAGTGTCCTGATTATATTTTAGTTATTATTAATTACCAATGATTACATTATCAAGCCAGTGTAATAAAGCGTGTACATGTATGTATAAATAAATACAAGGCTACTTAAAAGTAGCCCGATCTCTCTAAACTCACTCTCTTATCTACCAACTGACACCACAAGAAAAAATGCAATTCTTTTGTTAACAAAATGGCGCTACGTGTTACACGGCTCACAGATCACTGACTCGATTTAATGACATGTTTACAGAAGAGAGAACAATACACAAAGGGTTATTGCTATCACTTTTCCCGGACGTCATAATGTGATTTTTATCTTTAAGGTACTTTAAAACTAAAAGTTTATGAAAATAATCCTCACAATCAAGACCACCTAAAGGAGAAGGTTACCAATGGTATCAGGAGAATCACCAGAGAAGATTAACAGGCAGATCTGAAAACGTTATTTCACGTGCCCAGAAATGCATAGATGTCAATGGGGAACACTTCCAGCATCTTTTATAACTCTACAGGTAATTTAAACAATATTACATGTAATTTAAACAATATTACATGCAATTTAAACAATATTACATGTAATTTAAACAATATTACATGTAATTTTAACAATACTACATGTAATTTAAACAATATTACAGGTAATTTAAACAATATTACCTGCAATTTAAACAATATTACATGTAATTTAAACAATATTACATGTAATTTAAACAATACTACATGTAATTTAAACAATATAACGTGTAATTTAAACAATATTACAGGTAATTTAAACAATACTACATGTAATTTAAACAATACTACATGTAATTTACACAATACTACATGTAATTTAAACAATATTACATGTAATTTAAACAATATTACATGCAATTTAAACAATATTACATGTAATTTAAACAATATTACAGGTAATTTAAACAATATTACATGCAATTTCAACAATATTACATGTAATTTAAACAATATTACATGTAATTTAAATAATATTACATGCGATTAAAACAATATTACATGTAATTTAAACATTATTACCTGCAATTTAAACAGTACTACATGTAATTTAAACAATATTACATGTAATTTAAACAATATTACAGGTAATTTAAACAATATTACATGCAATTTAAACAATATGACATGTAATTTAAACAATATTACATGTAATTTAAACAATATTACATGTAATTTAAACAATATTACATGTAATTTAAACAATATTACATGTAATTTAAACGATACTACATGCAAGTTAAACAATATTACAGGTAATTTAAACAATATTACATGTTATTTACACAATATGACAGGTAATTTAAACAATACTACATGTAATTTAAACAATATTACATGTAATTTAAAAATATTACATGTAATTTAAAAAATATTGCATGCAATTTAAACAATATTACATGTAATTTAAACAATATTACATGTAATTTAAACAATGTTACATGTAATTTAAACAATATTACATGTAATTTAAACAATATTACATGTAATTTAAACACATGTAATTTAAACAATGCTACATGTAATTTAAACAATATTAAACGTAATTTAAACAATATTACATGCAATTTAAACAATATTACATGTAATTTAAAAAAATATTACATGTAATTTAAACAGTACGACATGTAATTTAAACAATATTACATGTAATTTAAACAATATTACAGGTAATTTAAAAAATTACATGCAATTTAAACAATATTACATGTAATTCAAACAATATTACATGTAATTTAAAGAATATTACATGCAATTTTAACAATATTACATGTAATTTAAACAATATTACATGTAATTTAAACAATATTACATGCAATTTAAACAATATGACATGTAATTTAAACAATATTACATGTAATTCAAACAATATTACATGTAATTTAAACAATATTAAATGTAATTTAAACAATACTACATGTAATTTAAACAATATTACATGTAATTTAAACAATATTACATGTAATTTAAACAATATTACAGGTACTTTAAACAATATTACATGTAATTTTAACAATATTACATGTAATTTAAACAATACTACATGTAATTTAAACAATATTACATGTAATTTAAACAATATTACAGGTGATTTAAACAATATTACATGCAATTTAAACAATATTACATGTAATTTAAACAATATTACATGTAATTTAAATAATATTACACGTAATTTAAACAATACTACATGTAATTTAAACAATATTACATGTAATTCAAACAATATTACAGGTAATTTAAACAATATTACATGCAATTTAAACAATATTACATGTAATTTAAACAATACTACATGTAATTTAAACAACATTACATGTAATTTAAACGATACTACATGTAATTTAAACAATATTACATGTAATTTAAAAATATTACATGTAATTTAAAAATATTACATGTAATTTAAACAATATTACATGAAATTTAAACAATAGTACATGTAATTTAAACGATGGTACAGGTAAGTTAAACGATATTACAGGTAATTTAAACAATATTACATGTAATTCAAACAATACTACATGTAATTTAAACAATATTACAGGTAATTTAAACAATATTACAGGTAATTTAAACAATATTACAGGTAATTTAAACAATATTACATGCAATTTAAACAATACTACATGTAATTTAAACAATATTACAGGTAATTTAAACAATATTACATGTAATTCAAACAATACTACATGTAATTTAAACAATATTACATGCAATTTAAACAATATTACAGGTACTTTAAACAATATTACATGTAATTTAAACAATAAAAGAATGTTACTTATCACCACTACATATTCTGGGCTACTTTATTCTGGGCCACGCTGTATTAATATATAGGGCTCTATTGGTTCTTAAGCATTAATAGAAAATTTAATTTATATATATATATATATATATATGTGTGTGTGTGTGTGTGTGTGTGTGTGCGCGTGCGTCCATACGTGCGTTCGTCCGTTCCTGTGTGCGTGCCTCTGTGTGTGCGCGTGTGTTAGGGATAGAACGATTTCAAAATTTTTCACGATTCCAGTACACATAACGATTCTGTTTTAAATTCCCGATTCTGATATAATTACCGATTCCCATTCTTTTGAAATTACTAAACATGAAACTGTAGAGTAGTTTTTTGTATGTTTTTTTTTAGATTACTGTAAAAAAAAAAAACGTGATGTATTTTCGTGAACGTAAAAGTACTTTGGTGTCGGTAATCTGTAGATTTTAATTTTTGTGTGTACCTGTCAACCAATATACATTCATCATCTTATTTCTAGTAGAAGTAAGGGGAAACGAAATTTTCAACAAAAACAAACAAAATAATATAGAATTACAAGAATCGTTTTCAGCATTGGAAAAGAGACACTATCTTCTCCGATTCCGATACCAATTCTGATACCTTTAAAAGTCTGATTTTCTTGATGACTGATTCCCTTTTCGATTAATCGTCCGGGCACACACACACACACACACACACACACACACACACACACACACACAACACACACACACACATATTTATATATATATATAATTTGGGAGTTGGAAAAGGATTAATAGATGATCAGAATAAAATAGAGAAAGGAAGAGGGGGGAGATATGGAGGAAGATTTGACGTGTGTCGACACGTATTCCTTAAAATACCACTCCTGTTTATTGCATTATATTTATTTGTTCATCATTGGTTCACACACAGAAAATCTGAAGAAAAAAATAATAAAGTAATAAAATAAAACGCTGAAAACGAAAAAATAAAAAATAAAAAAAATAAACGCGACTTCCGTTTTTTTTTTTAACTTATTGTTCCCTTATCTTGAGAAAATGTCAGTTGAGCGAATCTTTGTATTTGGGGAAATATTAACACTAAATTATCCATATCATTAAAAAGAACGCCAACATAATAAACAAATACAAACTGTTTGGCTAACAAAGAAAAAGGGAATCAACACTCCCCCCTCCCCACAATTTTTTTATTGTATTTTTAAAATTTATTTTCGTATTTTATAAAATATGACGTATCGTCATTCATACCCTTTCACAATTTATTTACGCATATCTGTTTTCTTCTTGCTTTCGGGGATTTGGCTTGCCATTCGTAAAACAAGTTTATTCTTTTCTTAATGCGCGTTTATTTAATTTTTTTTTTAGGTTTCTATAGATATGTCCACGTATATGAATTAGGGGTTTAGTCAGGATGTTACGGTGTTTTTTTTTCCTTGCTGTAAACGCGGACTAAATGGATATGTTAATCTTTGCTTCGTTTGCAATCGTCATAGAGGTCTTCTTGCCAATGGAATCAAATAATATCGACTAAGGAGAGAAGTGGTTTGTTATTACGTGACCCTTGCTTCACAATTCAGCGCGTGTCAGCCATTATGCTCCCTAAAATAACTCGATGATTGTTGTCATTCCGTCGGACGAACATCGATATATAGTGTCTGGAAGAGTCCATGTACAAATGAAATAGAGTAGATCAATATTACACCATAACAAAGTGTAAATATGAATTTTAGTTGCAACGTGATTGTATTGAACAACCACGAACGTACCGACACTAAGATGAAAATGTAACGGTCGCAAAATAAACAAATTCAGAACAACAACACCAACAACAACAACAATTCGTTTACACTTGCTAGACAGCCGAAAGCACTTTAATACAATTAAGATTATCTATATCTATTTTTGTAATCTCATTTTGTTTAGCAAAAAAGAACTGAGGTGATTGGAATCATTATACAAATGAATAAAATTAGTGATTTATGAAAAGTATAATATATATATATATATATATATATATATATATATATATATATATATATATATATATACATTGCTTAGTGAGTTAGAAGAAAAGAGTGATCTCAATTCTATAAGAGGAGACTTATCGGAACAATATAAAGCTCAACAAGTATCATTGGAGCTTATATAGGAGAACAATAGGAATGGGAAATGATGTCACAAAAACTATATATTGGTAAATATAGATTGGTTCATTTATTCAATAAGGAAATACAAACAATTAGTTGAGGGATAGAAGGGACTCCTTATGCCAAAGCATTTCGAAGCCTAATGCTTCTCATCAGAAGAGTAGAAGCTTCTAGGTAACATAGTTGAGATGTGACGTCTAACGTGGGATTCATTAGGTGTAAAATAGATCAATTAAAATTATAGATGATGTTGGGGCAGTTTTTATTGAGATCTAAATAAAGGAGGAGCGTATTATATAATGTATAAAGGTGTATAGGGTCTTTATCATAGTCTTAAGTGTATGTAGTTTATGTTTTAATGCTTAGGGGGAGGTATAGTATGGATGGGTGGTAATTCTATTTTATGCGTGTAAGATGCCTATTATCTATGCAGGGACATTTTATTGACAGATGCAATCGAGACGATAACAGCATTACGAAGTGGTGTATAATTTGGGGAGGAGTATTATAGTGATGATTTAAGGCGAAAAGTTGAATGGATGTATTCTAAGCAGGGTTGAACAAAAGGGATTACATGGGACATCCTGTACCATGGGTTTTATTTAGTAAGGCGAGTGAGTTAAAAGCGCAAGTTATGGGGTGGGTCTGGGTGGGTAGTTGTTAGGCTATAATAATGAATTTCAGAATACCAATATATATTAGATAATGTGTAGCAATAATTCTAGGGGTTCTTTGTTATTAGATATAGAGGAAGGGGTTGTGGAATACGGCAGAGGTATAAGGATGGGGTAGCAAAGTATATGGAGGATGAAAGGACAAAAGAAAATTTAGGATGTGGACGATTGGCGTGGTGAGATAATAGGGGAAAATGTACATTCAATACTATTACTACTACTACTACTGCTACTACTACTACTACTACTAATAATAATAATGACGAAAACGTAAATAAAATAAAGGGATAAAGATAAAGATAAGATCAAAAATAACACATGAAAGATAATTTAGGGATAAAAGAGTAAAGTAAAAATAAAAATAAAAATAAAAAAATAAAAAATAAATAATAAAATAATTAAAAAAAAAAAACTAAATTGAATATTTACTTAAATGTGGGCAGAGTGAGGCACAAATGAATAATGTATGGATGGGTTTAGCCAGCAAAGCAGGGAGTTCGGTAGACAGTACCCCGGATGATACAAATCGCTAGGACAGGAAAATGTCCGCAAAAGTCAACAATATAATCCTGATTTTCCCGACTCTCAATCTCTCTCTCTCTCTCTCTCTCTCTCTCTCTCTCTCTCTCTCTCTCTCTATATATATATATATATATATATATATATATATATATATATATATATAAGAATAATAATATATAGAATAGGTTAAGAGCATAAAGTGTAAAGTTACGTAAGAACTTTGTTACGTTCTTAATTTAATAAGGATTACAGAAAAATGAATAGGGGAAAACATATATATATATATATATATATATATATATACACGCACACACACACACACACATATATATATATATGAATATATATATATATATATATATATATATATATAGTAAAGAGTCTGCGCGGATCGATCAACGTTTCAACATTTTACAAGATATCGAAACTTTATTAGTAAACTATATATATATATATATATATATATATATATATATATATATATATATATATATATATGTAGTGGCGTCAAAATGAAGTCCGCGCTAATAATTTTTTCAAAAACCGCAAATTTAAGCAAAATTAAATGTAACTGTTTTAACAACCTATATCTCATTTGATTCGCCTTTCATTCCTCTATAACTTTACTTGTTCATATTTGCTTATTAATTGAAGTGTCCTAGTTTACACGTCATTAAAAAAAAATAACTTCAAATCGAGAAAGCAAAAAAACAAAAAACAAACAGCAGCAACAAATGAGTTTAAACCAACTTAAACTATCCACCTTTTAGACAACAATACACCTTTAATCATAATTGTTGTTGTTCCAGCTTATACAACGTAACATTTAGTCCATATGCCTCGATTTTTTTAGTGATCGTCAGGAGCTCATTAATCTCCACCTGTCTTGTTTATCCAATCGGAAAATCGGCCGCAGATTGAAATGCAAAGAGAAAACGGCACAAATACTGTACAAAAGCACCAAAACACCTGCAGTGTTCGTGATGTCCCTAAATCTGGTCATCCTATAGCTACTTCTTACAGGGAAGACAAAGCTGTGAAGATACGCACTCTTAGAAATCGATTTGAAACGGCTCCCCTAGTCCAATAACAGTGTAATATTTTGAATGTGCTCTCTTTCTACAGTTAAGAACAGATTTACAGAATTTAATTTGCGAGGCCCCGTTTCAAGATGCAAGCTAATGATTTCTGTAACGAACAGAAAGCGCTGTCTAGTCTTCATTAGATGCAATGAAGATTATGACTTTTCATATTAGCAGTGATGGTAGGCAGTGCGTCCGTCGAAGGAAGGACGATGAATTTAATCCTAGGTGCAAAGTTTCAACGCTGCAAAGAGGTGGTGGTTTAGTTTGGGTGTTGGGTAGTATTAGTACCAATGGTCCATGGCCTATAGTTCGTTTGCAAAGTCAAATTAATTCGACCAAGTTGACTAAGCATTTTCTACAATACTTTTGGCCGGAATTTTGATGATAATCACATCTTCATACAGGATAATGCTCCCATTCACACAGCTGGCAATGTCAAGAGGTTCATTGAAGAGCATGATGTTCCGTGTTTGGATTAACCCGCAGAAGCGCAAAACCTAAATGCTATCGAAAACGTATGGCATTACATCAAACAACAGCTATACAATTAAAAAAATTTCAAATCTGGAGAAACTTTGGATAAAAATTAAAGAGTAGGGGGATGCCATTTCAGTGGAGTAATGCCACGGACTAATTCAAGAAATGGACCAAAGATTGCAGGCTATCAAATTGCAGATCTATGCTACTAAATATTAACTAGGTTATTGTGTTCCTGTCGTATTTGTGTTGCATTAATGTTCTAAATTTATATTTAAATAACAATTTTCCATTGTGCGGCGTCTCTTTTTGCCTTCTTGATTTCAAGTTATGATTTTTAAATTGATGTGAGCATTAGGATACTTCAATTAAAAGTCAAATATGAACAGGGAAAATTATAGCGGAATAATAGGTGAATCAAATGCGGTATAAGTTGTTAAAACAATTAAATTTAGTTTAGTTTAAATTTGCAGTTTGAAAATATGACAAGTGCGGATTTTCTTTTTGGTTCCACCACATATATATATATATATATATATATATATATATATATATATATATATATATATATATATATATATATACATATATATATATATAAATTTAAAGGAGATTAGAATAATAGTCTAAAGAGCTAAGTGTATTTTAATATAATAGTGAAATTACTAGTTTAATTAAAATACAGGAAATGCTCGTTGTAATTTAGATATATAATAAGCTCGATAGTTAAATGTCCTAGAGCTAATTCAATATTAAGTAATGTGATTTATAATTTAAAAATTAAAAAAAAAAATTTTTTTAATTTAAAAATCAAATTTTAATTAAATTAAAAATCAGTTTCATAAGAAGGAACAACAACAAAGTCAATTATCTGTACGATCGATATATATATATATATATATATATTCACCCTACATGTTGTAACTATTTCTAATCGTTTTTAGCATTTTATCTGGTTATCTCATTCTCATTTAATTTCTAAACGTCATTAAGCCAACTTTTTCTATATTTGCATTTTGTATATATATATATATATATATATATATATATATATATATATAAAAGTAAAATGCGTAAACCTTTTTAAAAAAGGAGGGAAGAAAAGGAAGGAGGTTGTATAAAAGGGGAAAATCAAAAATATGTACATTATATTGAGAAGGCCTTCTACTTGTAATCAGAAGAAAATATTTCATTTCATTGAAAACTCATTCGTAATGAAAATATATTATAAGGTATTTACAGCTTCTCTTCCAATTTTAAGAAATTAATCATGTCAAAACGCACTTTATTTCCTTTCTTTGGTTGATTGTTGCTATTTCTTCTGATGAATTGAGGGCACAATAGATTCACTGATTGATATAATAATTGATTGATTTTGTGCTGTCAGGATACTGTCAAGAATTGTAAATGTCAACTGAATTAAAGGAATGAATTGTAAGATGGTCAACATCATGAACTTTGGAACATAGATTTTTGCCATTCATTTACTATATATATATATATATATATATATATATATATATATAATCGACGACATAAATTTATTCCTTTTTGTAACTCGACTTTGTGACTAATTCGAACGTAGTATATTAATCCACAAACTTGAAACTTAGACATCAGAATACTATTATAGCTGATTGTTATTTGATACGTACTATCTGAGCAAACGAACCTGTTATACATTTGCACTCACTTGCAGGCACACACACACAGGCACAGATACACACAGACACACACAGACACAAACACACACACAGGCGCACACACACAGACACACACAGAGATACACGCAGACAAACACACATACACACACAGACACACACACACAGCCACACACACATACACACACATATGTATATAAATATATTTCAAGCACGACTGATTTCTTTTTTCCGATTTTGTTAGATAACTTTCCAATTCGCCGAGCAATCTTTTTTTATTTTAGCTTGCCCGTGGTATATTATGGCGCCCAATAGTTGTTGTTCGGCCAGATTCTTCTCGGTACGGGTAGTCTATTTTGGAAAAGATTGTTGCAAAATCATGAAGTACTCCTATACCCTCCTGAATCTATATTGCTTGAATGCAGTAACAAGGACAAGTCCTATACAACTAGAAATAATACCCTGATATATATTTATATGTACAATATATATATTATAAATTACGTATAAGTTTCTGAAATACACTTGTGAGTTTAGTCTAAAATGCTGTTAACTTGAGTCAAAATCAGACTACTGTTAAGTAAACGCCAGGCAACGCCGAGTAGAAGCATTTAAGTGTCTGTTATCTATCTATCTATCTATCAATCTCATTGTCTATCTATTTCGCGAAGTAAATAACAGATTGAACTGTCGGAAATATTGGTTGGGCGAGGATGCAGGTGCAAAAAGTGTAAACGCATAATGTTGTAGCAGGTATCAAACATGTTTGACCGATCATTTTTCACATGGAGGCATCCGAATGGGGACAGGACGTGACGTGTAAGGAGTCACGTATTCTAGTTTGCACAAGCATAGTTGGAGTTGGTTTGAGACGCCGAAGAAACAAGATAGATTAAACAGATTTCTCTATAAGGGGACGACGGTTCCGAAATGGACGCAGAGAAACCACAAGCCAAGATTCACTCTAGTTCTATTATGATTAGATGTCTGGGAGTGAATAAAGAATGCATATAAAAGCATACATCGTCTTGCATCAGTCTTGAAATGTTTCTTTTAAACAAAACCCAGCTCCCTATTACAGTAACTGCCAATTTAATTTGATATTGATGTGAATCATTCAGGAGCAAGCAGCAGAAACACGTATGTCGTCATATTTACCTGAATTATATGTAATACACATACGCACTCACGAACACTAGATAAGTATTGGCACGTAAATAGACATTAAGGAACGAGGACAAAAGTCTGTTAAATAGGCCACTAAATAAGCAGTTATATACACAATTAGATATTAATACACACACATATTATAACACTGTTCTCATTTTTACTTTGACTTTTTCGGTTACCGATTTTTTATATTTATCGAAGACATTCTGAAATAAAACCTATTTAAGAACACTCCCGAGTGCATGAAATTTGTGTGAAATCGAAAATAAAAACGGTTAGTAATTTTAGAGTCTATAGTGAACAAATTCACACGCACATACATACACACAGACAATGTTTCTTTTATATATAAGTAGAGATAACGTGTTTGATGTCCAATTTTAATGGAAGTAATTACCAGTGTAATTTACCGATAAGTGAATTTAATTTATTATTATGAAGTTACGAAAAAATATTAATTCATTTATATGCACTGATTTTTTCCTTGCTTTATTCTGTTAGTCCATGGACATTGTTTCGTTTTAAGTATATTCTTGAGATGCGTCCAATAAATCGTTTAGTTATGAGAATGTCAATTCCAAATTAAGCGTACCCGATCGAGTTACCTACGGACGAATCGTCAGAACACTGTAAAATTTACAAAAAAAAAAAAAAAAGAAAGAAAGAAACACGTTGAAGAGCAACTGAAATACTTCGCCTGTGCAACAGTCTGACGGACAGAGGATCATCTGAATATGCCTAGACGCATCCCAAACTATGCGATGATTATCGGAGCTGCACTGCAAGGACAACAGGAAGTGAAGTCGCTGAAGTTTTCTGGTATCTCCGTTTGCAGCTTTTCTCTCACAGCGGTCGAGTTACAGGATTATAACGGGTAGTGGCGGGGGTAGCGAAAGAGATTTAACGGCGTTTGAACTGAAGACGTTGTTCCAATTCAGAACTGCGGCCGGTTACTTCCTGTAGTAAAATTAAAATCACTTGCACGTGACATTTACACGGATTTCAAATCTATTTGAATTTATTAATCGTAGCTAACTATCTTATCTCTCTCGCTCTCTCTCCCTATCTATCTATGCATCTCTTCATATCTCTTTATCTATCTATCTATCTATCGAGAGCAAATGATATATCAAAGGACACTACGTGACTTAATTTACAGATTTTTACTTTCGGTATATTAAGGAAAAAACTACTAAAGTAATATAATAATTTCATCTGACACTACTCACCACACGAGAGTAAAAAGGACGGTTTTATTGGTTGTAATGGAAGACGAATTCGTGTTGTAAATGTATTACAGTG
This sequence comes from Euprymna scolopes, assembly GCF_053919585.1. Taxonomy (NCBI): domain Eukaryota; kingdom Metazoa; phylum Mollusca; class Cephalopoda; order Sepiida; family Sepiolidae; genus Euprymna; species Euprymna scolopes. The sequence goes on from NC_136491.1 coordinate 115,501,929, forward strand.
AGGGACCAAAGACAGGATTTCATAAAGAACTTTGCATAGACATAACAACATGTTCTTGGCCTTCGGGCCTGGATACAAGTCTAATATTTGTTCTGCAGATGCTGCACTTAAGATAATTTGTACTAGTCAATGGAGGGGAAACCCTCTATACTGAGACAATTATAATTTTTGGTAACCAGAGTGCCCCCTTTTTGCCTACTTTTAGGGTAACTGGTTTTTACCCCACATTAAAAACGGCAGTGTGCCTAATTTGCTTTGGTGGGGAAGCAAATAAATACAATAACAACATAATAAAGACAGACTGTCGACAACTTCTCTGCGATAATAGGATCGTACGGGGAGTCTATTTTAGAAGAGATTGTTGCAATATTCGTATATCTCTCCTGATCCTATATTGCTTTCATCCAGTAACGAGGATAAGCCTTATACACCTAGAAATAATACCGTGATAAGCAGAGATCTCGCCGACATACAGCATCTGGTATTCCCAAATGGTTAATTATTTAATAGAGCTGCACCGATAATCGACAGGTACTCGGCTTTATCGGCCACTGTCGACTAATCAGCCGATTAGCCGATGAATCAACATATGAATTTCTTTTTTCTGTTTCATATAAAATTTTAACCATTTCGTCAATGCCAAGTGATTCACCAGGTAGCTTGGACACATTATTACAATAACTGCCAATTTAATTTGATATTTGTCTAGCAGCTATTATACTTTTTTCTTTAGCTTTTCTTTGAAATCCCAAAATGCGATTTCCAATTCTTAAATGAAGATAAGAAAAGGAGATTACAAAAATACTACAAAACACAAATTCCAATTTTTAAGTAAATAAATATAAGCTGACGTTTTGCTTCCATTGGAGCATGCTACGGTTTTTCCTTCTGCTGTTCACGTGCGGCTGCTCTATATCTGCTTCTATTCCTGCTGTTTCTCTCATTTGCTTTCATAGTCTATTCAGTATTTTTTAGTTAAATGCTCTCAATTTGTAATGTCGAAACATTAGATGTTCTGCATTCTTGTGATACAGCCTGCTCCTCATCGGCCCGTAAACGTTAGCTAATGTGCTGAAGAGTCTCTCACTCTCCATGGATTAAGGTGTGCGCTAAAATATTTTGAAGACAGTTTTCTCAGCAGTGATATTGTCTTCTGTGTACTTTTCCATGACTGAAATGGATCATCACTTGTCGCAATTGTGATTAGTGGTATACCTACATAATGCTCATTTTTTTTGCATACTTATCAATAAGAGATTTACAACTTTTGAGTTGATACCATACTGCTTGTATTTCTGTTGTACTTGCAGTTGCAGTTTCCAGGTTTAACTGAGTCCCTACCTTTTTTGGAGGGGGATAAGGAATGGCCTGTTTCATAAAAGTTTATTAAGACACAGCTTGCGTCTTTAAATCGTAGGCGTGTCCCTTTCTTTTGCGTAGATTCTTATGGGTGCCTCTGCTCTTCAAGTGAAATCAATTCTAAAATTATTGTTCTTTATTTCTTATCAAATTTTTATACATTAAAATAACAAAAAAATATATAGAGAACAATATATAAATAAGAAGATTTATTATTTTGATTATCCAACGGAACTGTCAGTTTTTGAATTTTATAATGAAATCATTCTCAGAGTTAATATATGTACAGGGCGGAACGATAAAATTGTTGCCATAAAAAAGGCGGTAGTATTCCATTTCCATTTGATGAAAACCGGCTTTCTTTTTTTTATTTCAGATTATCTACTAGTTGGCCAGTCGTATAGAAATCCCAAGAGTGATAGAAGCGTTCTATCATGTCTGAAAATTACACGATATTCAATGAGCGAGATCGGAGATGGGTCGCTGTACAACTCATGCTCTCTACTGATCCAAGTTATGACAACAGGACCATTGCCAGCACAATCAAAATACATCGCTGGATTGCCACAAATAATAGGGGCGTGCCCAGAGCGATATTGGCTTGAAAGTCAACACCAAAGTGTACCTGGATGTGCTGAAGAGTGTAGGGATCTCTTGGTGAAATCAAGTGGCCGTTGACAGATACTGAATGTGGCAGCAGAATTCTGCGCTGCCGCACAAGTGAAAAGAGATCCAGGCTTGGCTTCGGAATGAGTGTTACGAATTTGTATCCTTCTCTTACTGCCCCTCTCCTCTCCTGACCTGAACCCGCTGAATTACTTCGTTTGGTCATACGTCGAGAACATCACAAACATGACCTGGCACACCGCCAAAGCAATGCGTCGAGTATTCGCTGAGCTCTCGTCGACGCTTGTGGATAGGTATGCTCCCAGATCTACTTTTTAAGATTCAATCCACATTCATATTACCAGGACAATTTGTATTATTTGGCTTATTCGGAATAAAGTTCTCATCTTAAGTGTTGAAACTCTCCTGCTGCTGACGGTTTTACTCTTACCTATAGCCTTGGTCTTTTCAAAACTATATCCAATAGACAACTCATGTCTTCAATAACCATCTTCTGTTCTTGTTAGCAGGTGGTTTACGCATTGTTTGCAGCGATATAATCTATTTTCATACGTTATATAGGTTACTCAAATGCTATTTTCCTATGTTTTTACCAATGTTTTTTTTTTTTTTTGCAAAATACAAAAAGAAGTCATTGCTATTAGGATTGAGGTACATTAAAAACCACAATTTTAATTGCTTCAATTAGTCATAATTTGTAATTTACGCATCACTTGTATTTCGTACTAGCAGTTCAGCCCGGCTTTGCTCGGGCCCTATGTATTGTTCATAACTTGCCCTACGTGTGAATACATGTTATGTAAGATTTCAAATGTTTAGACCAAAATTTGTCTGAGTTATTTCGTAGAGACCGGAGAGGTTTATTTTTAAAACTTTGACCCCAATTTTGATCCCCTTAACATTTATTATTTTAGTTTCAAACCAAAATACAAAGTTTTACCCCTGTCTAAGTTACCTACATCTAAATTGCAAGTCTTTAGACCAAAAATTTGCGAAGGAATTTGGTAGAATCTGAAAAGATCAACTATTTCAACTTTGAACTCTCATCAGCCAAATTTTTGCCCCAAAACATATTAAAATGCTTGCTGCATGGCTGAATATCCGTTATATAAAATTTCAAATGTTTAGATCCAAAATTGGCTGACTAGTTTGCTAGAGGCTGCAGAGGTAAAATCTTTTGAACTTTGACCCCTCGGCAGCTCAAATTTTGACTTAAACCGATGAAAAAGCTGGCGCTATCTCTGAATACCCTTCATGTACAATTTCAAATGTTTAGACCAGAAATTGGCTGAGTAATTTAGTAGAGATCACAAAAGTCAATTAAAAAATGACCCCAATTTTGACCCCTTAACCTTTATTTTTGTGCTCAAATCAAATTATAAAGTTAGCTCCAAGTGACCTACATTTAAAATTGGCGGAGGAGTCTGGTAGAGTTCTCAAAAGTCAAATCGTTGAACTTTGACCCTTGACAGCAAAATTTCTGGCCGAATGCCGATTAAAATATTTTCCCAAATCTCAATACCCCTTATGTCAAATCTTGAGTCTCTAGAGGGAAAATTGACAGAGATATTTGGTAGGTAAATGTACACAGTCAGACAAACACACACAAACACACACAGGCATTTTTCACTTATATATATATATATATATATATATATATATACATATATATATATATGTATATATATATAATTAAGAAACTATGCCCCTATCGAGTGTAATACTTGAAAAGCAGACACACACACACACATATATATACAGACAGACAGACAGACACACACACACACACACACACACACACACACACACACACACATATATATATATATTAATTCAAATGTATTTTCACTCTAAGTTGTTAAATTATCTGCAATCCGCGGTATGAATGGGTTGTAATGAAATATAAAATGTTAGTTAAAAATAAAGATAAAAAAATATTGAAATATTTAAAATATAAAGTATTTGTAGAAAACTATATATCTATAAAAGTGAAATTGTCTGTCGGTGTGTGTATGTGTGTATGTGTGTGTGTGTATGTGTGTGTATGTGTGTGTGTGTGTGTGTGTGTGTACATTTCCCTACCAAATATATCTGTCAATTTTCAGTCTAAAGACTCGAGATTTAACATAAGAGGTATTGAGATTTGGGAAAATTTTTTTGATCGGTTTTCGGACAGAAATTTGTCTGTCAAGAGTTCAAAGTTCAACGATTTGACCTTTGAAAACTCTACGAAACTCCTCCGACAATTTTGGGTCTAAACACTGTTTAGATGTAGGTCACGTTACTTGAACAGGGATCAAACTTTTTAATTTGATTTGAGCCCAAAACAATAAATGTTAATGGGTCAAAATTGAGGTCAAAATTAAAAAAAAAAATGACCTCTGCGGTCTCTACCAAATTACTCAGCCAATTGGTCTAAACATTTTAAATTTTACATAAATGGTATACAGACATAGGACAAGTTTTAATCAGTTTTTGGCTAAAAATTCGTCTGCCAAGTGGTTAAAGTTCAAAAGATTAGACCTTTACGGTCTCTAGAAAACTATTCAGCCAATTTTTGGTCTAAGCATTTGAAATTAAAAAAAAGGGCGTACAGACACGCAACAAGTTTTTTTAAATACTATATATATATATATATATATATATATATATATATATATATATATATATAGTTGTCTTTTGGTGTTTCTTAGATGTTAATGCCCTGAAACTGCGGTGTTTACCACAATGTGGTCAATAACAAGCAGAACATAATTATAATATATACATTATGTATACAAATATTATTGGTTACGTATGTGAATACATGTTTCTGCTGAATCTCAATTCAGAGAAACAACTTCGTCAGGCCAGATCTTATTTCTTATTAAACTAAATTCTAAATAGTCTTTCTTTATTACACAGTGTTTTCTCTCTTCCTCTTCCCTCTTCCCCCGTTTTCTCCTTCTTTTTCTCGTTCCAGCCCCCTCCCTCTTCTTCTTCGTCCGCCAGGGTTCATTTTTCACGCTTGTTTCTTTTTTTTTCTTTTTTTTTCTTTTTAACTCTATTTGCATTTTATTCGCATTTCATTTGTTATCTTTTATTCTTCCTGTATATTTCCCTTTTTTTTTCTTTTATGTCATATTTCCTTTGTTGTGTTTCTCACTATTTTCCTTAGAGTTTTCTTTATCTTCTTATTCTTGTTATTCGCCTTCTTTTTGATTCCCCCTTATTTACCTACTTCGTCTTCCATTATTTTCCCCTTTCTTTCATATATTTCTTTTACATTTCATTTTCGTCGTTCTTCTTCTTAATCTTCTTCACTTATTGTTTCTTTTCATGTTCTTTCATTCTTCTTCTTTGCTTCTATTCTCTTTCTTATCTTTTTACTCTTTTTCCTTTTTCGCAAACGGCCTTCGAGCATCTCCTGCCAAAATGTCAGGTCGACATGTTGGCTCTGACGAAAACAGTACGTGTATGTATGCGTGCGTGAGTCTGTGTGTCACGCTCTCTTTTCCGCTATCAAAAGACCGGAAGTACTTTATCAATGAAAGCTATTTTATGAAGAATTGCTTAAATGGGGGGAAATATTAAATAAAAAAAGGCAAAGAGAGCAACAACTTCCCAAGCAAAAACACTGACGTAAAAAAAGTTTTTCTTTCAAATTTCTCTAAAAAACATTCCCTGAGGAAAACAGGCTACTTTCTTTCGACACTGATAAGTGCAGGTGCCCTGCTTTTTGAAATATATGGTTTACTTCCACATATGTATATATATATATATATATATATATATATATATATATATATATATATATATATATATATATATATTAGTGTTGGGACGATTAATCGAAATTGAAATCAGAAATAGTAGACATGGGAAATTTTACCGTATCAAAATTTCCGATGCCGAAAACGATTCTTTTAATTGCTGTTCTATTTAATTTTTGTTTAAAACTTAACTTACCATTGCTGGTACTGATTATGAAAACATAAATATGCATGGATTTTAAAATACTAGTATTACTAAAATATATAGATTCGGTCCCTACAATAATATTTTTACGTTTAAGAAAATATATGCGCATATATGTTTTTTTTTTTTTTTTTTACCGTAAAGTGAAAATATCATTTAAATAAAAGCAAATCTGTACATAGAGTTTCAGAGATTATTTTCCAAATCGACCAGAATCGGTAAATGTCTTGGAACCAAGAATTTAGAACAACATCGTCAATTTTATCGAAATCGATAACACTACTAGAACGGCCTCTGTAATTCACTTTATTCCCGTGGAAATTTTTAGGTGGCCCGGATCTAAAGGCTAACAAATAGAGTAAAACATGGCTTCATATTTGGGATGAAATATCCTTGTAGGCAGGATTCGTAAGAATGAAACACTAGTGTATGTAGGTATAAAAAATAATAATTTTTTAAAAATTATAATGAAATTATATATATATATATATATATATATATATATATATATATATATATATATATATGAACAAATGATTAATAAAACATGTTAAAAACATCTTGAAAAAGAGTTAAAAACATATTTAATTTTGAAAAGGAAGCACAAGATAAGTGGATAGTCCTTAATCCGCGAAGTTTCGAAGAAATACTCTCCTTCTCATCAGAGGGCAGGAATTAACAAAATGCGGGATCGGATTTTGCATGTAAAAGTATTTAATGAAACCACAAGTAAGTCACAGATCTTACTTGTTTAAAAACGGTTGAGGTAAGGAGAATAGGAGGTAAAAGAAAAAATGATATATATATATGTATATATATATATATATATATATATATATATATATATATATATAGGAACAAACCGAGTTATGTGTTCATCGACATTTCGTCTTTATTTTGAGACTTCCTAAATAAAAGCAATATATATATATATATATATATATATATATATATATATATATATATATATATATATATATATATATATTGAAGTACACAAGTAAGGCATTTCGTCACCTAAAAGTATTGGTTAGAAAAACATGGAAAAGTCGAGTATGCTGACCACATATGGAAGGGAAAAGGCACCTACTCTTATGAAAAAGAGTACAGATCATAGGCAGAGGAGAATTATTGAGAATAAAACAACCCAAAGAGGCAACGCATATGCTTGGTGACGATCACCTACTAAGCAGATCTAGTATAGAATTTAATACAATATAGGACCCATTAATTATAATGTATATGTAGTACAGGGTGACAAAAACAACGGGCCCCAACTATAATTAGGCCCCGTCTCTTCGTGTTTTGTCTGAATGAAATGAAACTTTGGTCATAACTAATTTAGTATATTCAAAACATCGCATCAAAACACTAGAGTCTTTGGCCTTGTTTTCTCCGTGCTACAGCATATGTTCTAGATGGCCTCTATTTAGCTTTTTTTGGGGGGGGGGGGTCACCCTGTAATATGCGATAATCTCTTATCAAATGAAACTAATAGAAGCTGTTCACGATTAAGTGGCGAATTCTAATGTAAGATGATGAGAGTCAAAAAGACAACATTTTTTAACATTAATTTATTCGTTTAAAAAGGAAGAACGTTTCCAAGACATACACTTCTTACCAGGAAAGTAGGAAAACCAGATACACACACACACACACACACACACACACACACACACACACACACACACACACACATATATATATACATATATATATATATATATATATATATATATATATATATACATATATATATATACTAGCGCCGAGGAATCGCCCGGCAGGATTTGTTCGAATTTGCCAGGTCGTAAAACACGCTTAAATGTGATATTTTAATTTGCCCAGATTTCGTAGATATTATTATAGAGTCGTTATTTCAAAAGTAAAAACAAACAAAAACAACAACAACAACAAAAACAAACAAAAAAAACAGTATTTGCGTGCCATCAGCTAGAATCGAACCTGACAGCAACACTGTAACATTCAAAGCTGGTGATATTTTAAGTGTACCAACGTGACATCAACTGTGATGAATGTATGAAATTTTTAACGATTTTTTTTCAATCTAAACCCCTTTTGACCCCTTAAAATCTATTTTAATTGTCAAAAGACCCATAAAAGAACGGTCGATAAAAAAAATAATCGTTTGAGGCCCCTTGCGCCGCTATGCGACTTTTACTTTTCGAAGAGATATACTTTGAAAATATGAGGACAGACAAACATAGTGAATTTTACATTAGATTGTATGCATATATCAAATGATATAAAAAAGATACAGTGTTTACCTAATATATGTAATGGCAAACTTCAGTCTTATACAAATGCCAGTATTTATATATAAATATTTTAACCCCAACCAAATAACAAAGTTCAATACACATACAATAGAGAGAAGAGCTTATTATAAGAGAGAAGAAATGAAATGTGCGTACGTAAATAAGACATATAATGCTGACGATTAGAAAAATAGAAATTTAAATAATACTGAAGATATTCTCTATGACTTGTCGTAAGAAAAATTATCTGAGATATTTTCCAAAATATCTCTACTATTATAAAAATTAAATTTATGTGTGTGCGTGTACGCACGGGCGTGTGTGAGTTCGTCCACTATGGGCTAGAAAATTGCTGATCTGATTTTTATGAAATTTCGCACAAGTTTACTTTATTTACCTGGCAGTGTCCTTAGATAGTTTTGTATTTGAATGTCTTCGATAAGCATGGAAAGAAGGAACAGGCGATGTTGACCCAAGTTACCATCTTATACAGCCTTACATTCCAAGTGTACTTAAGAAGTTTTATTACAGCGCAATCAGAAAGGGCCGTCATATATAATTAACAGTAGGTTCTTTTATATGACAGGAATGAATTCGAAATGTTTCTGTTAAAAGCACGACTGAATAAGGATACGTGACTTTTGAAGTCACAAACTTTTATTACAGCCGTTATATATCTATCTTTATATCTATAAAAGTGAAAATGTCTGTGTGTGTGGGGGGTCTGTCTGTCTGTCTGTATACATTTCACTACCAAATAACTCTGTCAATTTTCAGTCTACAGAATCGAAATTTGACATACGGGGTATTGAGATTTGGGAAAATCTTTTTCATCGGGTTTCGGCCAGAAATTTTGCTATTAAGTTTTACTGTTAAAGGGTGAAAGTTTAACGATTTGTTCGTTGAGAACACTACCAAACTCTTCCGCCAATTTTGGGTCTAAACACTTGAAGGTTTAGATATAGGTTACTTGGACATGGATCTAACTTGATAGTTTGATTTGAGTCCAAAACAGTAAATGCTAATGGGGTCAAAATCGGGTTCAAAGTTAAAAAAAATTGATCTCTGCGGTCTCTAACAAATAACTCAGTCAATTTTTGGTCTAAACATTTGAAATTTTACATAAAAGGTATTCAGACATAGGTCAAGCTTTTCAATCGTTTATTTTCTGAAAAGTTGGCTTCCAAAAGGTCAAGGTTCAAAAGATTTAACTTTTGCAGTCTCTAGCAAACTATTAAGCCAATTTTTGGTATAAACATTAAATATTTTACATAAATGGTATTCAGACATGCAGCAAGCTTCTTACTATGTTTTTAAGCGAAAATTTGGCTGCCAAGAGGTCCAAGTTGAAAGAGTTGACCTTTGTAGATTCTACCAAACTCCTCCGCCAGTTTTGGGTCTAAAAGCTTCAAATTTTACATGTAGGTTACTTGAATATGGGTCAAATATTTTTATTTTATTCATCCCAAAATAATAAATATTAAGGGGTCAAAATAAGGGTCGAAGCAAAAAAAAAAAAAATTGACCTAAACGGTCTCAAACAACTTTTCTCCATAGTAGGTATATCTACTATATAGAAAACAGTATATAGGACCCGAGCAAAGCTGGGCTGAACTGCTAGTATATCTATAAATGTGAATATGTCCGTGTGTATGTGTCTGTCTCTGTGTGAACATTTCCCTACACAGTAACTCTATAAATTTTCGGCCTACAGACTCGAGATTTGACATACGGGATATTGAGATTTGGGAAAATCTTTTTAAATGGTTTTTGGCCAGAAGTTTGGCTGTCAATGGTTCAAAGTTCAACGATTCGACCTTTGAAAACTCTAACAAACTCCTCCGACAATTTTGGGTCTAAACACTTGAAATTTTAGATGTAATTTACTTGAACAAGGATCAAACTTTATAATTTGATTTGAGCCCAAAATAATAAATGCCAAGGGGTTAAAATTGGGTTCAAAGTTTAAAACATTTGACCTCTGCGGTCTCTTCCAAATTACTTAGCCAATTTTGGGTCTGAACATTTGAAATTTTACATAAAGTGTATTCAGACATGCGGTAAGCTTTTTAATTTGTTTTTGGCTAAAAATTTGGCTGCCAAGGGGTCAAAGTTCAAAAGGTTTTACATTTACGGTCTCTCGCAAACTAATAAGCCAATTTTGCCTGAATATATGAAATTTTACACAAAGGGTACTCAGACATGCAGCAAGCTTTTAATCAGGTTTTGGGTGAAAGTTTTTCTGCTAAGATGTCAAGATTGACTTTTGCAGACTCTACCAAACTCCTCCCCAGATGTTGGGTCTAAACAGTTTAAATTTTAGATGTAAGTTACCTGGACATTGGTCAAACATTTTAATTTGATTTGAGACTAAAACAATACATGTTAAAGTGTCAAAATTGGGTTCAAAGTTTAAAAAAACATTTAACCGCTGCTGTCCTTTCTAACTTTTCTCTGTACTAGTTAAGGAAGTCTATTATATAGACATGTATTACCGTATATATGTATACTTTTTAATATATGCATATGCACATAAATTTTATGAAGAGTACATAGGGCCCGAGCAAAGCCGGGCTGAACTGCTAGTAAAAATAATCTTATAAAATGAACAATGCAATATAGACTACAATATATTGTATACTAAGTTACTGTGGGGAGGCATGTGAAATTTTTTCGCGGTCTACCGCGATAAGTCCTCAACTCAATTAAATCCTTTTTAAATAAGAGAAGAATCCAGGTTATCCTCGATGGTCGAAGATCCAAACAATATGATATAAATGCAGGTGTACCTCAGGGGTCAATCCATGGACCTTTATTCTTTCTGATATTCAGAAATGACTTTTCTGATAAAATAGACCTGAAATGTGTATATTTTCTGACGACACCACGCTCTATAACAGGCACGAGAGGAAAACGAATGAACACATATCCAAGGCATGACGGAAACCCTAAAGAAGATCTCCAGTCTGCAGTGGAATGCCGTCAAAAATGGATGGTAACGTTCAATGTTGCCAAGGCTAGGCTCGTTTCTTTTAATAATTACATGAAACCTTCCCAACCAATCATAGCTATGGCTAAAGATACATTACCTGAAAGTACTTCGTTCAAACTCCTCGGTTTAACATTCACATGGAACATATGTTGAAATAGATACATCGAGAGCATTGGCGAGGCTGCTGCGAAGTCGGTGGGCTCTCGCTACCCTGCTAGAAAGTTACTTGCATCTAAAAGTATCCTGTATCTCTACATTTCGTCCATGTATGGGGTATTGTTGTCACATTTGGTTCGGTGCATCTGATGCTGGTCTCTCACTCCTGGACAAGGTTCAAAAGAGAGTCTCCAACCTGATAGATCCTGAACTGTCATCTAAGCTTTAACCACTGTCCCATCAACGAAATGTTGCATCTCCGTGCCTGTTTTACAAATATTTTAATCGCGGATGTTCCGACGAACTATAAGCACTAGTCACCACTAAACGTAATTCCCACGACAAACCTGAGAAGCAGCAAATCCCACCCCTACTCAGTAGAGATTCCTTTTTTTTTACACAGTGATCACCACTTATCAAAGCCCGGAAGCCACTCAGGGAATGTAAGAAAGCCTTCTACTCTAATATTTTCTTTCCTAGAACTGCTAGAATTTAATTCCTGCTTCCCCAACTGTACTGACATGCAGGATTTCAAGTGTAATGTGAACAGGCAGTTTGCTGCTCAACTACCTACAATAATATATCTGCAACTTGTGTCCCTGATAGTAGCCCTTACATCAAAGTGACACTGTACCTTGTTTGGGGTAAAAATGTAATAATAAAAAAAAATCTTGGGTAGGGCATCAATCGATTTAATTAAAAAATGGGCTAAACCACCGATTTCGATGACAATGAAATTATGAGAGTATAAAACATTCGTTAATCATCATTCAATCCCTGCGAACATCTGTTAACCCTGCTATTAGTAAGTAAATAAGAAGCCAAAACCATAAACTGAAAAAAATAACTAAGGTTGTAATCTATGTTGTGTTAGTAAATCAGTTTAGTTTTTGTTCTGTAGGTATTTATTAGAAACGATTAAACGCTTCTCTGTTTATTTTATACTTTCATATTTTAAAAGTTATTAATAATTTATTGTGAAACAAAAATAGAAATGACTGGATTTTTTTTTATTAGTGAAGACTAATTCCATGTTATTTAGTTTCTTGTTTTAATCTGTGAAAATCGTGACTGTTATTTCCATAAGGTTTCGGTTGATGTAATCTGCGACTTTCAACTTAAGTGTTTGTTGCCAGCGGCCTAGAAGTAAAACGTGAGACCGTTAAATCAAGTTTTGGGTACTGGTTCAAATCTCCCGACCAGCAGTAATTATTATGTTCTACGCTGATGATAGCACAAGCTTAAAACACTGGCGACTGTAGGTATGTAAAGTGTCGTTATCTATTTTACAACACACACACACATATATCTATAATATAAAGCTGAATGTGTGTCTGTGTGTGTGTGTGTGTGGTCACGAATTGGCTCCTATATGGTTGACTTTTTTAAAAAACTGATTACATATAATGATAGAAGATGTATCGAGACACAGGAATGGGTATGTTTGATCTGGCAGAACCGTGGTTCATTAAAATTGTGGGGTCTGCGTTCGCGCCTGGTCCACAAAATATGGAAATAAAAAATGTAAAATTTAAAAATAAAACCTTTGCAAGTGTTTTTTGATATATATGTACATAATAATAGTTTGATAAGTATGTTTTAACTTAAATAGAGATAGTCTGATAAAATTGTAGGGTCTGCATTCGCGCCTGGCCTCCATGGAATGGAAATAGGCACAAGTTTTAATAAAGACTTTCATGTCTATTTGCATAAGTATACTTTGATAATTATGTTTCAGTTTGGAGAAATATGGTATAATAACATTATGGGGTGTTTGTTCGCACCTGACCTCCATAGAATGGAAATATGTCACGAAGTTTAACAAGGTTTTTTAATATAGATCCACAGAATATTGTGATAAGTGTTTCAGTGTGAACAGGTATAGTATAATAAATTATGCGGTTTATCTATTTTATTTTTTTTCATCATATTTTGCTTTGGTTTGATACCCTCAAATTCGAAGCTATCTCTTTACAACCCTTCCTTTTCATAACTTATCATACTTTCATGAATCAGAGTCTAATTTCTGTAGGTTGTTTTTGAACCCAGTCAACGACGGGTACTTTTGCTAGTATATATATATATATATATATATATATATATATATATATATATATATATATATATATATATATCTTTCTTTTTATAATAACGTATTGAACACATTTTTTCTCTTTGTACCCATTTGCAAATTATTTCACGAAATTTTGCTTTTTGGATTACATCGAAATATCTTCTAGTAACGTGATTCCTTTGCATTTTTACTTCTTGATACCAGACTTTTACCAACTTTTCTTGGATTTTACCGTTATTGGATATTCTGCTCTTCTCTGGACCATTCACGTGAAATCATTTTTGCTTTTTCCCCTTTCCCCCTGCTTCACTATTTTTTAAAACTTTTACCAAGTAAGCTCTATGGCTTACTTTAATTTTATTAAATACTTTGCAAGCAAAATCCGATCCCGATTTTGCTAACTCCTACCCTCTGATGAGAAGGAAAGTATTTCTTTCGAAACTCCTCGGATTAAGGACAATTCACTTAATTTGTCTCCTTTTTGAAAATTAAACATGTTTTTAACACTTCTTTTTAACATGTTTTATTAATTCTTTGTCCATATATATATATATATATATATATATATATATATATATATATATATATATATATGTGTGTGTGTGTGTGTGTGTTTATATATATATATATATATATATATATATATATATATATTTATATATGCTTGCTAGTTTCTCGGTCGCACAATACTCCTAAACATGATATTTTAATTTATACAGATTGCGTACGTATCATTAAAGAATCAATCCTCTATTGAATATTATATATTACAAGGAATAATTTGCCCGGTGTAATAATTCACACACAAAAAATGACATATTGACAATGTCGTTCATAAATTTCCGTCCGTGTTTGTTTACAATATCACGTCAACTGATATTTGGGCTTGCCGATGAATGCACTGAAAAAGTTACTTCTGATTAATGTTTAGTTTTAAAAGATGCAAACGGAGAAATGATTTGTTGCGATTTTTAATAGTGCCTTTTGTTTTATTGTAAATTGAACTCATTAATAATTTTTTTAAGCGAGGTTCACCCTGGTTTGAAGATGGGATCATTCGATCTGTAGTGGAAGTTATATCACCATATGACAATAGTTCTGTTTACTTTTAAGAAGAAATGATTTGCTGAGATATGATTATCTCCCTTGGCTGGTGTAACGTAAAATATTCTCCCATGAAATTCTTTATATCTATAAAAAAGTAAGAATACATTGAAAATCGGATTTTTTCGATTCCCGATACTTATCGGATGGATTTCTGTGCAAAACGTGTCTAAGAACACTGCCACGCATATAAATTACCTTTGAGTGAAATTTGCAAAAGATTGGCTCAACCGTTTCGGAACATATGAGGAAGGAATTAACACACACACACACACACACAAAGTGACTTTTATATAATAGTGGATGTATATAAAATAATTTGTTACTATTTTATTTCTCGTATGTAATACCAGTCATATAAATGTTTATTTTGCAGCTTTCTTTTCAGAGATGGGACGTTACGAGCCTCCATCTAATCTTATTCTCAGAGTAGATACTTAACTGATCCTAATCGCGTTAACACACTAGTTCTTGTCAGATCACCAGAGTTAAGCACAATTGAGCCTGGCTAGTTCCAAATAGGTGACCAGGCGCTGTATGTTCTCTCCGCTTATATCGGCATTTGTTTCCAGCCGTCCTGTACGTACACTTCACTTGCCCCTGGTATTTAACAATGTCGACTCAGGAGAGGTGTGGTTGCAGATCGCGCACCTCCTGCCACAAAAATTTCACACGCAGGCACCCCTACATGGGTAGCCACAGTCTGCCACAGACTGAAGGAGCCTGTGTATTTTACTGGACCTCAACATATGCTCCCATGTGATAAGTTTGTAACAAACACTCTTTTTCTACAGCCACTGTGAATAATTTATCTTTCTTCATCTGTGTCTCTGAAACTAAACGAAACTTCAATAAAAAAAGGGTTTTCTTTCCAAGTACTATCCACCTGTTGAATACAATACAGCGGAGCTGCTTCTCAACTGACTACAAAATGGACATTGTAAAGTTCAACGCTAATACATACTTGTTGAACCATACTTTTAAATTACGAAATTCTGCCCGGTTTTATCCACCGTTACTAATTCTTATGGTGATGTTTTTACTACTCACTTTACAAACGTTGTAAACCTTATCCTCGAGCAACATTTAGGTCTTGATTAGAAAATGACTTCTTTAATACATAAAAATACGATTACTTAAATTCGTTGGGCTACAAATAAAAAAAAAGAAAAACATAAAATAAAAATGAGACTCGTAACGAATTCGAACCTTTGCCTCCGCAAGCGAAATCATTTAGCACGTGCTTCTCACAAAAAAAAAAAAAATAAATAACGGCTACCTAATAAACTTCTAGAAGCAATTAGAATAGAAACATTGTTTACCATTGAAACATGTAAAATTATGATTAAGACAATAAACAATCCGAAATTCAAGCAATGCGGCACTGATAACATTTATATCGGCCGAGAAAATGAATACGAATCTCATTGTGGCCCAAACGAGTCAAACTGACCAAAAAACAAATAACACAGCAACCCTGATCGTAAGAAAGAAGATGGATGAGTACAAAAATAGGATATGGAAACAGAATATGTAGGATAACGACAGCATAAAAGAGCAGGGCAGATCATGGAGGAACTTAGCCATAGCTATATAGATAGAAAGGCTTAAGAATGGGATATTTCGATCTGCTGAGGAACGGATAATTATATTCTAGGTTTCCTAACAAATTGATTTTAGGAAATGACCAGTGCAAGTTCTGTCATTCAACTCTTGAATGTTCAAGTCACCTAAAATTTCGATGCAAGATAATGTTAATAGATTGCCATTACACAGTCCGTCATTTTCTATAATTTAAAGGGCAAAAATCTGTTTAAATGTATGTATGTTTGTATGTCTGCCTAAACCTTTTGACAGAGGCGACGGATTTTTACGGGATCGCTATCGTTTAGAAGGTTAACCCTTCAGACGACAGATATCAAAAAATTGGCTAAAGAAATTAATTCCTTCACCCTCAACTGGACACTTTTCTACAGGGAGGGGTCGTTTTTTTCGCCGATATTTTCGCTAGCCATCTCCTCTTTTCGATTGACTAGCCTTAATTTAAACCTACACTTCTGGTTTGGTAATGGGCGCAACAGTAAAGATTTCACGTTTTCCCCGTTCTTTTCTTCCTTCGCAGTACGGGTTCAAGCCTGTCTGCCTACTACACACCTCCAAACAACCGGGAAAAGCCGGGCACCCAGGCTAGCAACAATGTATGTAAATACCTCTATTTGCAGAGCTGTGGAGAAATGACACTTGAAGGATAGGAAAAATCTGCGAATTAATAGAAAAAGTGACAGTGCTCTATAACAAAGACATACAAGCAGGCAGAAATATCATAGATAAGACCATAGAACCGAGTATTTCCATCTTCAACAAATCTGAAAAGAACTACTCTCATCATAGATATCACTGTTTCAAACTACGATGGTATTTATAGAGCTAAACACGGGAAAAATATGAAGACCTGAAAAATTATTTGAAAATGACATAGAGATAAGAATCATACCGGGTGTGATAAGTGAAATTTTCTTTAAAAAAATCTAAAAGATTACTTAGACGTAATCGCTGGAAGATCGAGCTGCGGTAAAAAAAAAAAAAAAAAAAAAAAGCAAACCTGAATGGTGTAACAGATTACGGACGTGCGTGTACGACATAGCGTGACGATTAATAAAAAGAAAAAAAAAGACTATAAAAGGAGAGAAAGCACATTAGAAACGTGGATAACGTTACAACCGTAACTACAATTGTGCGTGGCGGGAGAACGAGGAATTAAAGTTTTTCTTAAAACCTGAGACAAAAGTTGAATTCTTTCCTATGCGTTGTTTTCTTTTGTGACTGAGTCTATGAATGTTGTATCCCGGGTATCTACATATTAACGTGTGTATAAACGTGTATAGCATTACAAAGGGACAACATCGTTTCTCAAAACAACCGTTGGATACAAATGTAACTCACAGCAGAATCAAGTATTAGCCTCAGAAAGAAGCTCCTTGATCTTTTCAAACCAACCGAAGTTAGAATCAATCTGACACAACTTGTAACAGATTTTTTCGCATTATATATTACTCCATAATAGTAGCTAATATTATAGAATCACAAGTATTAAAACTCACTCTCTTTAGGACATCTGCAACCCTGGCCTTTAATATATTGACCCTTAGATGTAAAACGTTACTGCCTTGGAGCAGCTAGTTATCTAAGTACAGCCTGGCTTATGAAAAAAAGAGTTTTGTCCAATTAAAAAAGAAGAACAAAAATAAAGTGAGATGATGACATTACTAACGTGACGTAAGAGAAAAATAGGAGGAGAATAAACAGAACAAAAGTACAAAAAAGAACGAAAGTGAAAAATAAAAATGAGAAGAAAGAAAACAAATTTGAAAAAAAAAATGTTTCTTCCACGTTTAATCCGAGTAACCAACGGACCATTGTTTTGTTTTTTCTTAAATTTTTATTTCATTCTTAGTTTTTGGTTTGTTATCTACGAGATGAAATCTTGCCTATTTGAGGATGCGAAAGGGAATGTGTGTTTAATGGCGGGCTTATGGGAAGTCGGCGCGCCTGTGTACAAAATGGTTGATAGCTGACGTCATCAGGTCACGATAAGAGATTTCTGGTTACAAATTACGTACATCTAGAAGTGCATGGAAGTATATCTTTATTTTAATAAATACATCATACAATCTACATGCACAAATGTGTATGTAAAATAGGAATACTAAATTAAGCTTATCATAATACCGAATTTTCCCCAAATATCCGATCTTCAGAAATGCATACATAAAACTCTTACGCCTTACAGTACAAAATTCAAACATTGTATTCATGCTGTTGTTTATTAATGGCTTAAACTTGGTGGACAGGTCAAGCAGAAACAAGAGTTTATCTGTTCCAAATTTGGTTAAACGAAAGATAGAATTAGGAATTTTATAAACGATTGAAGTTGAATTTGTGAGGAAAGGACGTTAGTCTATAAGAAAATGACAGAAAACTGTTTTATTCCAAAACACGAGATAAGTGATTAACGACATTGAGAAGGGAAGACGTGAAAGGAATATCTGTCAAAATCTCTCTAATAACTAACTAATAACTTGATTCGTCTTTCTCCGGTCGTAGCCGAAACTACTTACGTTACAACCACGAAACACGTGAAAATCTGTGGATGCGTTATCCGAAACTGTACGAGACATGCAAAAACTTAACCCTGACAGGTCAGACAAAATAGGAATTAAAACTTAAACTTAATAAAATAACAAGAAAGCCATTTAAACTTAAGCGACAAACCAATAAAGAGGTGACTTCAATAAATTTCCAGACTTTTTCATATGGTCACTTTTATTGATAGTACACATATGAAACTCTGAAGTAATCTCCTTCGACTGCAATGCACTTATTGTATCCTTCCAACAACTTCTGGAACGCCCCATTGAAGTCCTCTTGTGGGAGCGTACCAATGACACTCGCCACAGCCTCTTTCATCTCCTTAATTGTCTCATAACGAAAGCCTTTAAGGTTCTCCGTAACGGAATAAACAGAAGTCACAGGGAACAAGATCTGGACAATAGGGAGGGAGAGGAACTGTATTGATGCACATCTTAGTCAGATAGTCTGTGACAAGGAGGGATCACTTTTCGGGATAAACTCTGCGTGAATCTTCTGTATCTTCACTACCACGCGAATAATTATGTGTACAGTTCTCACAATGACATCAAACTTTGCATTTGTTGTCTTTATAGACGCACAACGGTACTTATCAATGAAATTCTTTATTTGGTCAATCAACTTTAGTGGTCTGACTTCTTTACTCTACTCACACCTCTCATCATCCCCGACAGACTCACTGCTTTCCTTGAATCTCTTACGCTACTTAAAAAATGATGCTCACTTCAAGCAAGATGATCCCAAAGCAGTCTGAAGCATTCCATAATTTTATGTGGAATTTTTTCAAGTTTAACAGAGAATTTTATTGCATATAGTTCTTCGTCCAGATTACATTTGTTTTAAATTCACCAGCTGTGACAATCAGGCTTTAATATTTAATTAAGACTTCAAGTCCTGCTATAGTTATTCATTTGAATCTGAAATGATAAAAATTGGTCAGTAATCTCATAAGATGTATAGCAATAACATACTGAATTTTCATGAGTCTCCGACAATTTTAAATGCCTGTAGAAAATAGGTTTGGAAACTTATTGAACTCCATTTTTCTTAGTCCATTTTTCAAATAAACGTTACTGACACACATGCAACGTATTGCAATCTTTAGAGTGACAGTCTGGTTGTTTTTGTTTAAATATGTGAAACAGACTGAATAAAAATATTACAAGGTAATCCTCTCACAGAGAAAATCAAATAATTTAAAACTTGAGCGTCACAGACAAACACAAATATCATTTTAATTTTATTAATCTTATTTCTAATCCTTACCCTCGATTTGCGTTCTGGTCTTTATAAATGACAATTCCCTTGTAAAAAAGTATGACAGACTAACGCAAATAGTATATTAAGGTAAGCATGACTTATGTTGTGGCGAAAATAACCTATGTTACATACCAATAAACTATTACAATCTCAACAAATACCGGCAGACTAAGCCATAAGGTGTCAGTTGGTATTTGGTGGACCAAACCAGGTTGTCTGTCGACTACAACTGACAACCCACCTATTGCATGTTTTCAATATATGTTGTTACTTTGTTTTGGGTTCTGTTTTTCTTTGTAACCGTTTAACAGGGCTATAACAGTGGCGACGTCGGATTTCGAACTAACAGAGGTCACTCGAATTTAAAATATTACCATCATTCAAAAGAATTCACGACGGAAAGCTGAATTAAACAAAGCAATTGTTCAGATAACACCGTGGAAAGGAGAAAGCGGGGAACTTGCCAAAACAAATAAGTACGTGGACATAAAAATTTCAATTGCAAACTCGTGGAAAGTAAAAATGTTTTCATATTTTTTCTCTTTGCTCGTGACTGTTCCGACATCTTGGCATACCCGTAAATACAAAAGAAAGAGAAATACAAATTATTTTTCTCGCGTCATTAAATAAGTGTATTAGCGAACATTTTATTTTTAATTACAAAAAATAGTAAATACGGTTTTCGGCCTTTTTCATCAGGGTCAGAATTTTTTCTGTTCTATGAGAACAGACATTTGCTTTGAAAAAATATTGAATAAATCTGTTGACATATATATTTTTTCTCGTCTATAAAAAGATATTCTTTTTGGAAGAAAAATTATTTCCAAGGGATTTAAAACTGTATATTCAATATTAATTTGCAAAGTTATTAAAGGAAACGAAGCACTATTCTCTTTTTACCCAGTTGTTCTAAAAATACTAAAAACTGATTAATCTGAACATGGTTTTGGTTAATTTCTCTAAATCAGTATTTTACCCATCAAACAAAAATTGACCCCTATAAAAGTATATTGGAACAATGATTAAAGCTGCAAATTGAACAACAGCAACAACGCGCAGAAGAAAGATAATAACAAGGTCAACAACAATTATTTGAACACCAGAAACGCTGGAATGAAAGATAACAATTATTTAGACACTAGAAGCGCTCAGATAAAAGACAGCAAGAAGAACTAATGAGGCTAGAAACCCAGCAATATGAAAATCAACAGAACATGAAAGAGCTGCTTACTGAAGTCATAAAAACAATACGTCCACCAATAATATTACCGCATTTTTCCAAGATCTAGCATGGAAAACGATTGACAATTTCTGCTACGGACCCGGAGAAGTTAAATCATTTAAAGCTTATTTTCGTCGGGATGAAGATTTTTTAGTATCGACTGCAAACAGTGGTCGGACCAGAAAAAAGGTCCGTTCACAATTACGGATACTAGAGACAAGCATTACAAGTTTGTATATTTTATTTTATCACATAAAACATCGGAATTAACTTTCACAGAGACAATGAAACTTCTTACAGAGCCATTTAGCGCAACATCTCTTTTTTTTTCATAAGCGTTGGTCATGTCTTAATTTGAAGAAGAATGACGGGGATGATTTCGCGACATACTCAGCAATGGTAAATAAACATTGCGACAAATTCAAACTTGCTGACCTCAGTACAGACAATTTTAAATGTTTTGTATTAGTGCAAAGGTTGACTTCTGATTGAGATGCGGAAATTAGGAGGCGTGTCCTAACAAAATTTAAAAATGAACTTAACCTAACCCTACAAAAATTAACTGAAGACTACCAGAAAATATGAATTATTAAAAAACATTTGATTGATATCTAAGCTGGAGTTGAGAAAATAAAAAAAAGCAGACAGACAATTAAAAAAAACACACAAAAAATCACAAGTTAGGCAAAAAGGACCCATATATCGACACCTAACCAAGAAAAAATTTCAGGAAGGAAAATCCTTGTAACTGATTCGGTAATTTGCATTGGGTTTAGGACTGTCCATATTTATCAAGAAAATGCCTAATATGTAAAAGAACAAAACAAAAAAACCCATAAAACACAAAGGTAGTCATTGCAGAAATAAAATAAAATACAAAACCCGAGTGTGTTTTGCGTAGACTGAAAATAACAAAGAAGGGTTGCGAAAATATGTGACTAAAAATTCATGATAAAGAAATAAAAATACAACTCGATTCGTGTTTAGACCTTTCGATAGTAAACTTTTATACGTAGAGGAGATTGAATAAACCCACAATGCTGAGAACACACAAAACAGAAAAGACCGTCAAGAGTACACAAATTAACTTCGAAGATCAATTTTTAGCGAACGTCACATTATTTGGAAAGATGAAAAAATTTAAATTAAACATTAAAAAATACAGTGAACTTTTTGGGTTCGAACGAGATTCATGAATTTAAATCATGGAACCTGCCAATCAATAATTTTTGCAAAACAAAAATAAAAAAGTACAACAGACGCACATGACTTTAAAAACAAATTAAAAGAAAAGCCAAACATAAACCGAACAAAGTAGTTCTTCCCTTACAAGAACAGCACCTGACCACAAACCAAGAAGCCAAAATCAGGCAGGGTATGGCTAGTCCTAAAGTGATCACATTCGCCAACCAACCTAGTCATAAATGTCTATACGACTGCAGGCGATTTTTCACCAGATTCGAAAACTTCAGCCACACTGCAACAGGTACCAGTTGCAACTTTATTTTTTCTAGTATTGGAACATAATTCATCGAGAATCAACGTAACTCAACGATATTACGTGCAGCAAATTAATAGAGCTCAATCTGTTTTTCCACACTATGGAAGAACTTCTCGACCGTTTTACCTGACGTATTTTCAGCATAGACAGTTCATCAGATTAAAAACACGAGTAGAAACCCCTGGGACAATATCGTCCCTTCTCTAATGGATTATTACAAGCGGGGTCCTAGGTGAGGTTTATTAACCTTTAATTACTTGTAGAGGAGTCTATCCACGCAAATAATCAATTGTTTTATTAGACTTCCGTGATTAATACACGAGGAAATGGCAATAAAACGTTGTTTTTTTTTTATTTTGCAGGTCAAAGCAAAAAATTTCGCCATGAACAATGAATCCCCCAAGAAGGAGAAGCTATTGAAACCGTCTACGACACGTTTGATATTGAGTATCCAAATCACACTAGAAGCAGGACGTTCGAGCAGGAAAAGGAAAATCACCGAGTCGTTCATGATCAATTACAAGAGGAAAAAATACTGATACACCGTCCTGTTATAAGCCTGGAGTGGCATATTGTGACAGAAGTTACCTATTTTATCTACGAAAAGATTATTAGAATCTCAAATACCGGAAGATAAAGCCGTAAGGCGTTAGTCGATATCAAGTCGACCAACCTAGGTCGTTCGTCAAACTACGACAAACAACCCAATTATGGTATGTTTTGTCATACATGTTGTTACTTTATTTTCGCGTTCTGATTTTTTTTTGTAACAATTTTGGAGGGATATAACAGCTTACCAACGCAAATGCTATATTACATTTAACCATGACAGATTAATACAAATTTCAGACATAAATGTCACTATACGTCAGTTTTTGTTAGAGGGGAAAAATCCATTTTTTCGTTTTTATTTCTAGCCATGCATTTCCAAAGTATTTTTAGTTTTGTTGAAATGAAACGGAAATGGGGAAATTAAAAACATGAAATCTAAAACCAAATCTGTTCGCCGAAAACAGTTAAAATTTTCCCCAGTGGATGAATCTGACATCTAACAACAACGCCGCCTATACGGATATATAAACATAAACATAACATAACAGAATTACTAAATTATATATATATATATATATATATATATATATATATATATATATATATATATATATATATATATATATATATATATATGGTGATTCAGACGAATGGGCGATTCGAAGTCTGTAGTAAACAGTGTCAGATAAACAGTTGTCATTATACCTAATTATTTTTGCATACAATACGATACAATTACTGATACTGTGCTAAATTGCCGATTCTGACGATAAAAATACAGATTTCGATTCTGCTTGTTTAAAAATTTCTTAACATTTAATTAAAGATCAGATGCTTTTTTTTAAATGTTAGAATGATTGTATCACCCCGTGTTATGTCTTCATATATTTTGCAAAACGTAAAAAAAAAATACAGACTTTATGGAGATTCGTATGCTGATAGAATATTTCAATAATTTTCAATAATGGTTAAATTTTCATAGAATCTAGAGACCATATATAGTTTTCATCGATTCCATCTGAATTCATAATTGACTATTATATCGTAGGTCAATAAAAAAGTGAAATATCTTAGAAAATAAGTTAACGATTTTAATTTTTTATTAGATTCTTTTCTTGTTTATAAAACAAAACTAAAATTAAACTGAGAATATTTCAGGAAAGAATGTATTTACAAAAAAGTATTACATTGTCAAATAAGTGATTATTATTATTATTATTATAAATAGGATAGGGTGTGTGTTATTTATTGTGTGTGTGTCACACTAACATCCGAGTGACTGTCGTTTAATTGTTATGAACTTCCATTTCTTGTATTAAATAATTTCACCTAGAATTCTTCATAAGCTTTGGTTTCAGATTGGTTTCAGATTGGTTTCAGACTTTGGGTTTCGATTTCGATTATAAATGATAGCACTCTAGTAATCTTTTTTATGAATAATTTTATCAAGAATTCCTTATAAGTTTTGTTTTCGGTTTCGATTATAGCTGGAGAAACTCAATATATATGGTAGGCCAAACACAAGAAAGTATTTGCTAGTCGTTGATCGTCTTATCGATCTATCTATTTATCTGCATATGTAATATCGATATATATATCTCGATATAGTTATCTGTCAATTTCTGTGTCTATCTATCTCGATCTATCTAAGTGGAGAGATAAATAAGAAATGAATATGAAGAATGTTGATAAGAAACCTGTCAAAATATGACAAAGCTTGATCAAAGAAAAGTTTACCAGAAGTATCTGGGCAGCTGACGGAACTACGTGTATGTTACTTGATTCTAGAGAATAATTATTGGAGTTGGAATGTGGACGTTGAGCAAAGTGGACGGTTTAACAGGTCGTTCCTCCTCCACAGTGGGGAGAAAGCTGACGTGTGTCAAAATTGAGACCTGGAATTAACCACACAAGCAAATATATTCACTTTTCATTCTTATGCGATCGACACCTGGAAAATTAATTACAACCAAACAGTGTTCTTGGAAGTGAATGAATATCCGTCCAAACAGTTTCCAGCCTCCCCTCCAAGAACAATATGAATTCCAGGTGGACAAGATCAATGACGCATGAAACTAAGGTATGTCCATAATACATGTATGACACAAACACCTGCATACGAACAATTATATATAAATATAACATAAATAGACAGCAACAACATAACTTAGGGTTCAGATAGTTAAGAACCAACAATAGACATTTAGTGACACGTACACACATCAGGACGAACCCTTCGTCACAAATACACATATCGACATATAGTGCTATGGTACACATTACACAACAGACCCTTTTTATAACCTGTTATATAGCGCGCGCGCGCACACACACACACACACACACACACACACACACACACACACACACACACACACATATATATATATATATATATATATATATTCCGGGTAGGGAGATATCTAAAAACGAAGAGTAATTGAATTTCACAAAGGTCGTTGAGCGTGCTTAATCAAAGAGAACGAATTATTTTTTTATTATTATTCTTTATGCAAATACAGATAGATCTTGCTATGATGTGCAGATCCTTTCGATCATAATAGATCTCATCAGGCAAGAAAAGGAAAAAAATTAAAAAATTGAAAATGGTTCAGGACCATTTTCAATTTTAGAGGAAGATCCTTAATTTCGCTCCACGCCAGTCATGGTTAAGTTTATCATCTCTAAAATTGAAAATTGCCCTGAACCTTTTTTAATTTTTAATTTTTCTTGCTTGATGAGATCTATAATGATCGAAACGTTCTGCACATCGTAACCAAATATGAATGTATTTACATAAAGAATAATATATATATATATATATATATATTTATATATATATATATATATATATATATATATATATATATTCCATATATATATGGAATTATTATTATTATTATTATTATTATTATTATTATTATTTACTTACTAAAAGTAGTCAAACAAGTCATCATCAAAGATTGTTATTTGAGAACAACTTGAGTGTTTCCTGAAGTCTGAGTGACAACAAGTTTCCCCAGATTTCAAGTACTCTTCACTTCTTTCGATAGCCTTTGCAAAGGAATTTGCGTTATCGCAACAACCGCTTACTATTGATTTTTCATTGGAGGCGATCATGTGATGTTCCTTCGTGTTTTGCGTCTGTAGCCGTTTATGCGTCCAGTTTGTGTGGCGTTAGTCATCAAATTAAAGAGTTTTCCTTAATATTTCTGCAGTTTTCATTATTGAAATTGGTTGAAATCCCTCTGATTCCAATTTCTCCCATTCTTTTTATATACTATATTTGTCCGTGTGTTAAAGATGCAACTGTTGGCATAATTGCCTATATACTGCCTTCCCCACTGAATCGTGTCTATTGTTATATTCTTTTTGGGCTAGTTTGCTGCATTCACTTTTTCTGTTATTTATTGTTTCGTCTCTTTGTCCACGGACTCTGCATTTGCTGTTTTCTTCTGTCTTGTTGATACTTGCTTTTATATAGTTGGATCTAATAACGTTATCTTGTGCAGCTGTTATTAGTGATTAATTTTCCTTGTTTAGGTTTCCATTTTGTAGGAATTTTCAAGTGTTTTCGTTAGTTTCTTTTTTAATCCTTATGAATGGCCCATGTAGCTGTTTCTCTTCCTATTTTCTTTCCTTTTCTTTTTACTCGTATTATTATTATTATTATTATTATTATTATTATTATTATTAACTCACTCGGGGTTTTCATACCGACCATCATCAAAGATTTCTGATTGAAAATAACTTGTGGTGTTTTCTGAAGTCTGAGTGACAACGCGTCTCCCCAGATGTCTAGTACCCGCCACCTCTTCGGTAACCTTTGCAGATGATTTTGCATTATTGTGACGTCCGCTTACCATTGCTTTCTCATTGGCAGCGAACATTGATCTTCAGTGGAATTTGGATGGCAATAAGCCTCCTCAAGGTCCATGTGTTCTTTGCATTCATCTAGCGGAAATATGGTTAGTGCTGTCTCTCCTCGGCCTTTATATCTTCCTTGACCCTTATTTATTTGGCGTGGCGCCTGTTTATAGCGACACACAGAAAAATGAGGCGACGGAAAATAGGGGCGGAGGAGGGATTAACTTACAATTTTGCAGTTTCAGTTTTCATGATTTTATGTGATGCTCTTTTGCATTTTACATCTGTAGCTTTTCTGTGTGTCCAGTTTGTACCTGTATCTCATGTGTGTTAATCTTCACATTCAAGAGTTTTCTTTAATATTTCAGTCGTTTTCATTGTATTCATCTTCTCAGCCATCCCTTTGATTCCTATCTCTCCCATTCTTTTTTGACTGACTCCCTCTTTAACACGGTAAGTTTGGGAAAACGTGTTATAAATAAAAAAACTAGAAAGAATACTATTAAAAACCCGCCGAATATATGTCAAGCTATGTCACGGTAACATATATTGAGCGAGTTTTTAATAGTATTTTATCCAGTTTTTTTTATTTATAACACGTTTTCCCAAACTTACCGTGTTAAAGAGGGAGTCAGACGCCATCTTGAATTTTCCAATACATCGGTAAACACTTTATGGTTTTCGAGCTGAATAAACATGTTACATTGAATAAAAATACGAAAAATATATCCAGTTTGGTAGAAAGTAACTTATCTTGCCTTTGATAACATTTATTTGTTATATATTTGTTTTTTGACAACTTTTACGAATCTATGTGTACAGTAATACAAACCCATTAAAAATATTCATTTTGATTAAAAAAATATTCATTTTGATTTTTAAAAAATATTGTTCATTTCCATTAAAAAACATTCATTTTGATTTTAAAAAATTTCATTTTGATTAAAAAAAATAGTTTAATTTTAATATTTGTTTATTGTCTTAACTCATATCAAATGTTTTGTTTGTGTTCTGCTTCAAATATTCATAATCTTACATGCATAATTTTCATTTAATTATATTAAATAAACTTCAAGTTTACTACAAATCAAATCGTGTTCCTTCACTTTTTTAAAATGTAATTTATAAGTAATTAAAGAACGCATTCTAATCTTTAAAATCTATAATACAACGAAATATTCAATTGCTTATAATACTTAAAAAAAACAACTTGTGTTTTTTTAATTATTTTTTTATTATTAATATTAGATGAGTTTCAGTATAAATCATCGTGTTCTTTATTTCAATCCAATTTTGAAGTTTTGTAACGCTGTCTGTAAAAATTACTGTTCATTATTGACAGTCTAAGAGTTGCACATATCTTGCTTGTTGGGACCTCGGCGATGACGTCATTTTTTCATATCGCCGGCCATCTTTATAACGAAGGCCACGCCACCATCCCCCCACCAAAAGGGGAAACCTGGCATTTTCTCACCCGAAAGGGGGGAGCTTGGCAGTTTCTCCCCCAAAGGAGGGAGCCGGTGTCCCCCCAAGGGTGGGGGGGCGAAGAGGCCAGGAGGAGGTGACTTTTTTCTTGGGGGGGGGGGAGAAGCCTCCAGGCACCCTCCTCCCTGAAGGTGGGGTTGGGGATTATCTCTCCCTGAAGGGGGGAGGCCGGCACCAAGCATGTAAATCCAGAGGGGTGACTTTTTTTGTTACCCTTCAGAGTGGGAAAGGGGGCCGATCACCCAGGAAACGCCGGGTAACCCCTGCTAGTAATTTATATAAGGAGGAACAATAGTTTCGTACATTTCTTTTTTAATTGAATGAATGAACACTACCTGAAGAATTTCTAATCTATTATATCAAGCGCAGTTGTATATGTGTGTGTGTATGTTTCTATGTTCAACTAAAAATCAAAATTATAAAACAAAGACTACATTCTTTATCATCGTTGGTGTGAATGAATATGTAAAATAAAATAAAAACAACAAAACATTATCTATTCTCTGAAGGTCAACTAGGGTAGATTTTCAGTGTTAGCTATATATTGTTCTCATTGTTCCGTTCCTAGCTAGTCCGTACGTTAAGTTTTGGGAAAGAGCCTAGTAAAATTTTTTAGATGCCTAATAGCTTCAAAAAAGACAAATTCCCGAGATTTGTCTTTAAAATGCAAAATTGGCAACCCTGAACAAGAAAATGAGAGTTATCTCCTTTTGATGTAGCCTCATTTTCGAATATCATTATAACAATATATGATCATTGTTGTAATGGTGTGGAAAACACACTCCTACTAATTTCGACGTGAGGCAGTTCTGCTCCTAAGGAATAATTCAGTTAGACGTTACATTAAATCGGAAACATTCGAAAGAAATTTGGCAAAAAAAAGAACATTGTCTGCCAAGAGATGCTGAACATGAATGAATAAATTAAAGACTGCCTCTTACAATGTGATTTCATTATTTATCTTGAATTATGTAGCACAATATAGCTTTCTGGGTATTTATTAGTACTTATTAATTTATGTTATTATAAGTCAGTTCTATATGTGCTATACAATGAAGACTATTTTCATAGAAATGTTAATAAACTCTTATTTGCTACGTGTTATTAAATTTTCTATCCCAAAACTATTTTGTGCTATCCAGAAAACATCAGCTTTATCAAAACATAGTTATATATATTTTTCATTCCGCCGAATTTTCTCGGATTCTGCTAGTCATGTACTAATTTTGAAAAAAAAAAATGTCAAGGAATTCCACGAGTAATCTCTTATATAAATGAGAGGTGTCTGTGTGTATGTCACACTTGAGAAGAATGGGCTGGGAAAAGGAAAAAGAAGGGGTTGGGGAGAGAGAAATATAGACAGAATGATAGAGAGATATATGAAGATAAAAAGCTTCAATAGAAATATATTACACTTATGTCCCGAGTAACTCAGGGTTGCCCTGCTAGTCACATATAAAACAATATACGTGCACAGCAACCCGACATATTAACTCTTACATAGTAAAATAAATCATACACTATCTATCATGGGTATGCAATTCCTACACTTGTTTGCATGGAAAAACGGAGCTATTAATATTAATACCTACTATAATTATATAAAATTATGCCCGGTTAAGCTGAGAGGGAAATATAACGAAATACCAATGTCTTGTGTACAACATAATAGGAAATAGGATTCGTAGAAGCTATCCATCATTACAGCAATTATAGGAGCAAACGGTAGGAGTTTAGGTAGCAAGCTCGCAGATATACCCGGTGGAGCATATGCCAGACAGATACAAAAAATAAACTTACGGTAAGAATATTAAAACGATCTCTCACTTGGAATGTATGAGATAGTGGGTAGATGTATTTTATCCGGTAGGATTCCCCATTTCCATCTAGACTAAAATTAAGGAAATTTTTTAAAAAGTACAAATTAGTGTCCATGAGAATGTTTAAATAATTTGTGTGTGCGCGTCTGTCAGTTACACGTGCCTCTTTTTGTAAATATTTTAAAGTACCTGTTTTTGATCGCATATGTATTTACGCATCGCACTAAACGCAGCCTACTGTCAATGGCGTAAAGCGTAGTTACATCTCTACCCCTCTGCGCACACATTATTTGTCACTGGACACTGAAATTACGTATAATAAATTGGTTTCCCAAGGCTTAACCCTTAATTATCTATAGCCTTCCTCGAGGTCGAGTCAACCCAACGGTGACACAGATTGCCAAAGCGTACCCTGAGATACCGCAGACATTAAACGAACGACCCACATTTTTATATATATATATATATATATATATATATATATATATATATATATATATATATATATATATATATATATATATATATATATATATATATATACATATATATATATACATATATATATATATATATATACATATATATATATATATATATATATATATATATATATATATAGAGAGAGAGAGAGAGAGAGAGAGAGAGAGAGAGAAGGAGAGCAAGAAGGGATAAATGATATAAATAATAAATTACTATGCACTTTTACGAGGTCAGGGCAAGATAGCATATATGGTCGCATGTTAGGGTAGGTATTCGCTATATATATATATATATATATATATATATATATATATCAGTAGTAAATATACGATTAAAAGACGAGAAAACAGGATTTGTAAAAAAAAAAAAAAACACATAAGGCACAGGATTAAACGACATAAAATGAAAGGTTTACCGGTTTCGTAAAGCTCCAAGTTTTGGTAATGTATTTCTGAGTGTAATCAGCTTTTCTCGTTGTCTTTTTTTCAAACACACGAGTGTTAGTGAGCGCGTGCGTATGTTAAACTCGATATAATTATGTAAAATCATGAGACCTCCTTAGTTTTGCAATATGGTCAACTTTAAACACACAGATGAATCTCGCTATCAAACGATATCATTTGTTGCAGTTTATGCAAAAGTAACATCTTCGTTATATATATATATATATATATATATATATATATATATATATATATATATATATATATGGTGCATATATATATATATATATATATATATATATATATATATATATATATATATATATATATATATATATATATATATATTAGTGGTCTGGCAAGGTAATACACGAGACAACGAAGCAAAAAAAAAAAGCAAAAAAAAAAGCAAAAAAAAAAAGCAAAATGAATCGTAAACCATCAAAACAACAGGTAGTTTGCTAATACAATGCATATACAAATGTGGGCAAATTTGGTGATAACTTATTTGTTTGAAAATATAGGTTCTTTTTACAAATTGTCATACTTTTTTTTGCTATAGAGTAGTATTATAATTATAATTATTAAAAAGTCCCCAAAGTTTCATACAGTTTTAGCCCATAGAACCAAAGATATGAGTATTTCGATATTCAATTTGGCTACGAGTATATATATATATATATATATATATATATATATATATATATATATATATATATAGTCATCAAAATACAGTACTGTTTCGCTGTTTCACAGCTGAGCGAGAGAGCGAGATACAACTCTTTGGGGAATTTTATAAGTTCCAAATCTCAGCGACCATTGATCAGAATTTAACAAATGAAAACTTGTTGGAAAGGAAAAGGAACTGAATTGTGTGAATAGTGTATGTGACATTTGCCATAATTGTCGCACATTAAAGAGATCATCCATTTTCTAGAGCATATTTTTTGGCACTTTTTTTACAACCGTAAAATATTTCAATCATTTGTTTTCCTAACTTTGCATATGAATTACAAAATATCTGATATTTCCCCAAACCTTTGGCCTTGATGGAGGAGACACTGAACCCTGTTACTATGGTTTAAAAGGATCTGAAATAATTGCAAAGGGAGACTTGATTCAAAATATTTCCATATGTTAGATTTCCCCTTTTTGATTTTCATACACGAAGTAAATTTCATAGTGTATGAGGATTATTTGATACTGGAGATATTCATGATTGTATTCTATCTCCAAAAGAGGGGAGATATAACATCTGAGAAATATTTGGAATTAAGTCTCCCCTTGCTGTTATTTCAGATCATTTGAAACATAGCAGCAAGGTTAAGTCCCCCTTCGTCAAAGGCAGATGTTTCGGGTATATATATATATATATATATATATATATATATATATATATATATATATATATATATATATATATATATATATATTATAGCAGGGAGACTCGACGTTGTCTAGGATTTAATAATTATCAACGTATGTTTCTCACTCCCATATTTTTATTGTCATCAAAATCGGTGAAATCACCCATTTTTCAATCAAATTGAGTTATTGTCATGTTCTAGTTGGGAACCCATCGTGGTGCACCAAGCGAAAGCTTCCCTTGCACCCCGTCCGCAGTGACTTAGTCCCCAATACATTGTAATCTACATTGGACTGTAGAGAATCTATCGTTGATTTTACAAATTTAGTTTTTATATAATGGTTTCAAGTTTCACAATAAAAAGTCAAGTATCATACTGCAATTTTGTTCTAAACAGAAACATTCATTACAAACACGCCCCTGTAATATTTGAGAATATGCTGTTGATTTTATATACCGGGCCTTTCTGCTTGCGTGTTAGTAAAAGGGCTCAAATTCACTTTGATGTTAAACATTATATTGTATTAACTTTGGTCAAAATCGCCTATTTTTTAATCAGATGTTTTTGATTATCTATAATTGATACTTTCCAAAAACATTCCGATACAAAACCGACCCAAGAACACATAAAGTATACTTGTGCGAAATTTTCTAAAAACTGACGCAGCAATTTCGGAGTCTATGTGGAGTGAAATCATACATAGACAAAGTCCTTTCATATGATAGTAGAGATACCATCAGTTGTCATTCTAAAATCCAAAGCATGAAATTAGTTTACGCTCATAATTCTTTTCTATTAGGCAGACGCCTACATTTTTAACACACTAGGTCTTACACGTGTTTCGTTTTATAGCAAAAGATCAGTTTACTACTCATTTGAGAGAAATTAGTATTCCTGAAAAATTGATAGAAAATCTCGTATATGGAATGAAAAAATAATTTGGAAAAGAAAAAAGTGGAGATATGTAAAGTCTACAAAACCTATTTAAAACATTTACTTAATGTAAAAAAGTATGAACGTGAATTCATTTCATGTTTAGAAATTGGAAATGACAGCTAATGGTTTTCATGATCTGAATGTAAAAATTCACTTTCTTTGAGTTTATATTTTTTTCATACCTCTCACTCACGCTCTCTCTCTCTCTCCTTATATATATATATATATATATATATATATATATATATATATATATATATATATGCTAGCATAAGTACCCAGTGTTGCTTGGGTTGACAAGAAGTTCTGTTTTAAACACACCTGTATAGTAATCATTTTTATCATGGGAAACGTGGATACCCCCACAACAATAATAAAAGAACGGATGGAAACATGTAAATGCAATCGCTCAAAAGAAGAAGTATGTGATACCCTCTCCACCAGATATTTCGGCAGAAGGGTTACAAAGAGAAGAAACTATTTTCAGGATATTGAGCACTGGAAAGCCCCCCCCCCCCAAATGATTAAAAATAAATCATTACAGCATTTGTTTCAATAAAAAACGCAGCGAATCGCTGTGCGATCGCAAAAAATGAAAAAAATAAGATCTACCAAAAATTAATTCCAAAGACAATTAAATTAAATTTTTCGTAATTTTATATTTCTAATATAATCCCCCCAACTAAAAAAAAAAAAAATTTGTCATATTTTGGCGTTCGTTCTGTTTATAAAATTGTTAGGTGAAAGTACAGAATGGTCTCATAAAAATTAATTAAATTCATCGTTATTTTATGTTTCAAATGTAATTCCCGCCCCCCTCAAAAACAATAAAAATTGTATTCGTCATATTTTATTCCCCACTCGATCGCCAAACTTGAAAAAAAAAATGCTAGAGATGTCTGGTTGAACGCTTTTTTTGTATGTGCTCATTTTACGTTAAATTTATATAGAAAAGTTATACCTCACGCTAAAATGTTAATTCTTTTCAAAATGTCTGTTTTCATATTATTTATAAAGACTGCTTAAATGTATTAGGCCACAAAAAAGCAGGTCTTAATTTTTTTTTAGGGGTTAACCGACGCTGGGTCATATCGTAAAATTGACCATTTTTAATTTAAGATATTAAATAAATTATAAAGAAATCTGTTTCGCAGGCCATTAAGCACACTTGGCAACACTGATTAAATTTTATAAACAACAAAAAAAAGGAGCAGATAATGTATGGGATGATGGATTTTGCTCACATGGAAAATTGGCCCTGTGTCTGACTAACTCTGGCCTCGTGGGGATGCAAGTAAATAAGGACATTAGTTTTAATTATTTTTCTCTGCAAATAAAAGGTTACTTAAAAATTAAGAATAAGCGAAAAAATTTCCTCCGAATTTAAAAAAAAAAATAATTCAGCTTAAAAGAATATTTCGAAATGAAAAAAAAAAAAAAATACCCAAAATATGTAATAACGTGCTCTGTTTAAAACAATTTTTCAATTAAACTATCACAGTTATTTCCCATTTGGTTTTCTGGTTTGAAAATAAAAGGGTTTCAGATTTCAGATAAAATAAGTTAAATCAAATATAAATTGAAATTAAAATAAACTAAATAATTACATTCTTTTTAATTAGTACAATTGAAACGAAGCTATTATGTCGAATACGTAATATCATCGAGTTAATTATTTAAATAGATTTAATTTGATGTGATATATTAATGACCGTAACTCAATCAATGTAGATGTGGTTTGAAGAATGCTATATATAGAAATTACGTATAAAATATAATGTCTCCATTGACAGAAGTATCCTATTATGGGCGTTAATATTTCTTGACCAGGAGAGGTGTACACACATACGGCCTTTATATTTCTTTGGTCATTGGGGGTTGTACACACAGATAAACACTATATTTGCTAATGTTTTCCTCTGAGGAGATGGATAAACTTCGAAAACGCATGGGTTAAGGAAATATTTATATTCTTTCTTTTGCATAAAATGAAAATTCTATATGTGAAACCTAACCGTTTCAAATCATAACATTTAAATTCCTAAATTATGATATATATATATATATATATATATATATTTAGTAGAAATGGTAATTAGTAAAAACCTGAAGAAAGTGCTCAATACTGTTGTAGAGCAAATATGCGTTTTATTTTTTATTACCGTTTTTTTTCTGTTAAGTTACATTTTTGTTTCAGCTACGCGACCGTTTTTTGGCCGTTATGTAGCCTCCTCAGACTTTACAACTTTTCTGTAAAGTCTGAGGAGGCTACATAACGGCTAAAAAACGGTCGCGTTCCTGAAACAAAAAGGTAATTGAACAGAAAAAAAGGTAATAAAAAATAAAACGTATATATATATATATACATATATATATATATATATATATATATATATATATATATATATGTATATATATATATATATATGTGTGTGTGTGTGTGTGTGTGTGTTTTAAATTAATATTGTCAATTTCTATACCTACCGGTACAAGTGTTTCATATTTATGTAATCATCAGTGTGATGGCTCCGTTTAGTCTCAAGGGTTAGGGTAGCTGCGATAACTGCGCAATCCCCTACCACGCCTCTTTTGAATCGGCACTTCTTAAGTTCAGTGGTGAGGAGAAGTATTAAACGATTGAAACAATCCTGAGATAAAGGGAGAGCACATACAGCAGCTGGAATTCCCCAACGGTCACCCAGACTAGGCTCAGTATTGCTTAACCTCAGTGATGATACGGGAAGCGGTGCGGCAACGCTAATCATCACTGTAGGAAGTGATAATTATCGCTAGTTCAGCGACGTAGTTAATAAAGCCACCTTCTACAGCGCAGGCTAATGTCTTTTCTCCAGGTCACCGGCAACTAATGCGTGAATAGAAGGAAATTAAGTATCTATGAACGACATTTTGTCGGGAGTGCATAGTAAACTTTCAGGCACAGTATTCAACAACAGAAAGACTGAAATGGTATTATTCGCGAAAGTTTGTCATTTCTTCCCTAAATAAGGCTCAAATTTAATTTTTCTAAATAGGCTTCATAACTATAATATTTTAAATGCATAATAACATTTTATACCAACAAATACAAAACCTATCTACGAAGATTGCCAGATACATAGAGTAGATTGTGCAAAATTTCATAAAAATTAGCCCATCCCATTCGGAGCCTATAAGGTACGAACTCAGACAAAGTTCCATTTATATGACATAACGGTTACCGTCAGTTATCATTCTAAAATTCAAAACATGAAATTAGTTTACGCTTATAATTCTTTTCTATTAGGCAGACGCCAGTGCTCAATTCTTATACGATCAGCAACATACACTTATTCAAACACCAATGTAGGAAGTGAAAATGAGTGCTGGTTGCGAGACTCGAACCCCGTATACAAACATATGTATAGGTACATATGACGTAGCTTAAGTTTTCAGATTTTTTTCGTATGGTCACTTTTATTGAAACTCTAGTACCCTTCGAATTATCTCCTCCGACTGCAATGTACTTGTACTGCTCCAACAATTTCTGGAAAGCTCCGTGTAAGTCCTCTAATGTGAGTATGTCAATAACCATCGTCACAATGTCTTGATGTCCATCTTGGTCAAACAATCTGTGATCTTTTCTGAGCAATCTTTAGAGAAAACTTCGCGAAAATCTTCCGCATCTTTAGTTTCTCGCGAATAATTGTGTGTACAGTTCCCACACTAACATCAAACTGTGTATTTATTGTCCTTATCCAGGAAATTCTTCATTTAGCTAATCAACTCTGGTGTGCTTAATTCCTTACTACTTCCACATCTCTCATCATCCCTCACAGGCTCACTGCCTTCCTTGAATCTCTTATGGCACTCAAAAACGTATGCTCGATTCATGCAAGATGATTCAAAAGCACTCGGAAGCATTCTATGCGTTTCATTTTTCCAAGTTTAAAACAAAATTTTATTACATATCATTCTTTCTAAAATGTCCTCACGTCCAGATTGCATTTTTGAAATCCACCAACTGTAACAATCATGCTTTAGTAGGTTGCATTCCAATTTCTGTTGCAGTTGTCTATTTAAATTTGAAATAAAAGAAATGGGCCAATCATCCCAAGATATTTAGCAATACCAAATTTTCAAAAGTCAACTACAATTTAAAGTCTGAAAACTTATTTGTCATTTTAACAATCATCAACTAAGTAAGGAAGTGAAAAATAAGTGCTGGTTGCGAAGCTCGAACCCAGTAAACAAACATACATTTAACTATATATGTTCAATTTGAACGAATTACCATGTTGCTTTTAGAATTGTTGACGGCCTAAATTCTTTGTCCTTTACATGCAAATCTTGACGATTCTCAAGTAAGTGAACCAATTTATTGTTGGTTTGGCATTGCGCTTATCTTACCAAAAAGCCTCGTCAACAACAAATTACGAAGATGACCTTTCCAATAAATACGGAACCATTTCACATTTTATTTTTTTTGCGTTCTTTCTGGTACGGAGTTTCCTTTCTTTGTTTTATTTTTTCAGATATTTTTTCCAGCGTTTTTTTTTTCTGACGTAATTTTGCGTAACTGAGTTTATAATCGTATTCATTTTTGGTTTTCCTTTGAAAACACACACATACATACGCACTGACATATACACACACACATGATTTCAAAGAAAATCGGAATAGAATCGCTGAATAAAACAAGTGCGCACTTTCTTAAGTTGATTGCAACTTACTCTGTGCGTTTAGCGCTGAAGATATGACGCTTGGACGCATCGGTACGGAATTTTACCCATGTACGATGGACAGACAAACAAAAATATTTTCACCACTCTGTCATACTTCTTTAGCATTATATCAGTTTGTCGTTTAGACATTGTCTTTCTCCACACACACACACACACACACACACACACACACACACACACACACATATATATATATATATATATATATATATATATATATATATATTACATCTCCAAACCACGTACATGGTAAGCAGCCGAGGATCCCCGTTTTCTATTTACAAAATTTTAGTTACGGTTTCTTTTTTCATCCTTATATAGTAAAATTCTCTTTTATAATTGAAGACTTAAGAGAAATTGGCTTATGCAAGGGCTACGTCTATTTCTATTTCACAATTTTAGTTAAGGCATTTTTTATTCTTATATAAATGAATTCTCTTTTGTAATTATAAACTTTTAGAAGTCGGATTATGTAGGTGCTAAGTCTGCGATAGTTCAAATTTATTTTTTCCGGAATATAAATTGCATTCTTTTTTTTACATTTTTTTGCTCCAAGCTTCTTCTGACTATATACATATATATATATATATATATATATATATATATATATATATATATATATATATATATATATATATAATTAAGTGATTGTATTTCTGCTACGAAACAGATACTGTCAAGAATTGTATACGTAAACTGAATTAAATGAATAAATTATAAGATGCTCAACATCATGAATTTTGGAATATAACTTTTTGTCATTTATTCTCTATATTGTTCTGTAATTACATTGAGCTTCTTAATAAAGATTGATATATATATATATATATTTCTACATAAATATATATATATATACATGCGTACACACACAAACACACACACACACACACACACACACACACACACACATATATATATATATATATATATATGCTAGCAGATGTACATGGCGTTATCCAGTATTAAACGTAACTTTAAATACCGTTTAAAAAAAAATGAAGGAAAAAACGGAAAGAAACTGAGACATGTGCCTGCAAGTATTATGTTTTTTTTTTTCGAAACAGTTCATTTCTTGTAAGTAAGAAGTAGATACTCGAGTTGGGATTGAAACTCAAACCTAAAAACAGTGAGTCAAATACGATAACCATTTGACCAGCTTATCATGATATTTAAAAAGTTTTTTCAAACCCGTGAAAAAGTTTACAAACCGATAAAAATAAAATGACTCCCAAGTATTAATTTTCTAATTTTGACTCTTTAGTAGCCCCTTTGTCGGATGAAAACTGATTAGTTTTTTCACGTGCCTGAATACCCTATATACCAAATTTTAAGTCTGTAGATCCAAAATTCGTTGAATATTTAGGTTGAGAAGTATCCTCACACGAACAATTTCGTTGCCAATCGTAAAATACACATAACATTATATATTAATTCATACAGAAACTGAGACATGTGCACGCGAGTATTTTGTTTTTCTTTTAAACCGTTCACTACTCGTAAGTAAAAGAAAAAAATACGCGCGCTGAGATCGAAACCGAAACATAAAGGTTATCAAGTATGATAACCAATATACCAGCCTGACGGTGATTTCAAATTACTTATTCTTAACATAAAAAATCTGTAATATGAATTATACATGTATGCGCATTCGTGAAACAGTTGAAAACAGATAAAAATTCGATGATTCTCACGTTTAATCTCTTAGCAGCCCTTTTTTTTTTTAGATAAAATCGTAGTAAAAAATGTTTTTACATCTCAGAATAATATTTATACCAATTTTTAAGTTTGTAGATCAAACATTCGTTGAGTATATAAATTAAGAAGTGTCTTCACCCCCCCCACACATACATTCTCACTTTTATAGATGTAGTAGCAGGCTGCCTGGCGTTTTCCGATTGTAAAATGCGCATGCATATTATATATTAATTAATACAGAAATTAAGCTATGTGCATGCGAGTATTTAGTTTTTTTTCTAAACGATTCATTTCTTGTAAGTTAAAAAAAAAAGAAAAGAAAAACTACTCGAGCCGAGATCGAAACCAACACCTAAAGGCAGTGAGTCAAATGCGATGATCACAAGATTATCCTAACACGGTCTTTAAAAGTTTCCAAACTACTTATTCTAAACATAGGTAATCTGCAATTTTAAATATGTACGCATGCGAATTCGTGAAACAGCAAACATAAGTAATCTGTAATTTGAAATATGTACGCATGCGCATTCGTGAAACAGCAAACAGATAGAAATCCGTCAACTGTAACATACCAATATTTCACTTTTGACCCCTTTAGCAGCTCTTTTTTTTTCTGGATAAAAATGGATTAAAAAGTTTTCCGCCTATGTGAATATCCTATATATCAACTTTCAAATCTGTATATTAAAAATTCGTTGAGTATATAGGTTGAGATGTGCTCTTACAGACTCAAACACACACACACACGCATATATATATATATATATATATATATATATATATATATATATATATATATATATATATATAGGCTGACTACTCGATTTGGAGTGTGATTAATCGTCAGCAATTTTCAGGTTTTGTACTCTCGCGTATCAAAGACAGAATACCCATAAAAAGCGGAAACTCTTAAAGGTACCTGTTTACGATTTTCTTTACAAACAAATAAATAAATTAAATAAACATGAATATACATAAACGATCACACATATATGTATATATATGTATATATATGTGTATATATGTGTGTACACATAGGTATATTTATATATATATATAAAAAAGGAAAACGTCTACCTTAAACCACTAACCTAGTTCTAAAACAGATCCTTTGTTCGATAAAATGCATGCCCATTGGCTGATAGGAAGAGGCGCGGTGGATACTAGAAAGCTGATTGGCTTACTAAAAATCCTCAACATATATAAAAACAAGAAGCAACCACAGAATTCGCGCATAAGCCTGACGAATCCTATAGTGGATGTAACGCAGAATATTCAGCGTAGCTTAATCGCCATATATATTTTATAAATTACTAACTAGCTCTAAGTACGTATTGAGCACTTTTGAAGTAAATACTTAAAGTTTACGCATAAATCTATACTTTCGTATATTGAATTTATGTGAGTAAATGGAGTAGTTATATATATATATATATATATATATATATATATATATATAAAACTTTGTGGCTCGTTCCCTCTTGCTTGCATCTTGTCTATCGAAAACTTTGTTGTCATGAAACTAACTTGTATTTAATAAAGTTCACACTTCTTTCACATTTGAACGATAATGAGTAGAGTCTTTGCTTAACATGTACACATAGTTTCAATCATTTAACTGCTTTGTTATGTTTTGATTTCGTTTTCGATTCTAGCTGATGGCACTCAAAAGATATTTTTTCTACTTATGTAATCATGAGAATATTTTGGGTACAATATAATATTAAATAGCTTTCATAAATTCACTTTTCCGCAGCACAACTACATTGAGTGCTACAAAACTTCAGTCTTTGCTCAACTTGTAGACAGTTTCAACCATGTTTTGCAATGTTTTAGTATCGGTTTCGATCTTAGCTGATGACACTCAAATAATATTTTTTTTTTTACTTTTGTAAACAACGACTATATATTGTGTAAAATATATTAT
Source organism: Euprymna scolopes (assembly GCF_053919585.1). Classification (NCBI taxonomy): domain Eukaryota; kingdom Metazoa; phylum Mollusca; class Cephalopoda; order Sepiida; family Sepiolidae; genus Euprymna; species Euprymna scolopes. The sequence continues at coordinate 115,543,905 of NC_136491.1, forward strand.
GAAATAATTGACTCTATAATAATTAATATTAAGTCTGAGTAAATTAGAATATCATATTTAAGCATATTTTACGACTGAGCAATGCCAGGCAACGCCGGCCGCCCCTTCTAATATATCTATATAGTAGTAGTAGCATGCTATTTCATATATGAAGGGGTTACCACGCTACTGAAGTAAGAAAAATGCCATTATATGCCTATGTATGTCTGTATGTGTGTGTGTATATATGCGCGAGTGTAGCAAAGTAGGCGTTTATAAGTATATTAATATATTAATATATATATATGTACATGTGGGGTTTAGATAACTTTCGTGTTTTATGTTTATTCATATTTTGTTTGTTTATTTGTTTTTATTTTTATTTTTATTTATTTTTTTTGTTTTATTTGCCTATTTTAATTTTAACTTTATTCCTGCGTAGTTTAGAGTTATTGCCTAGTTTCAGTACGTGTGTGTGAGTAAAATAAAAACGAACAGCATAGATTCGATTTTGAATATATGTATTAACGTGAGCGTGTGTGTGTGGGTGTGTCTGTGTATGTGTGTGTTGTGTGTGTGGTGCATGTATGTGTGTGGATGGGTGTAGATTGAAAGACACCGGTCAGTACTTAGTGACCATAGCAAATGTTCTTAATTTACAGACTCCAAGACAAAAAAACTAAATTCTCAAGTACCTTATGCCATTAAAACCAAAGGATAGGTTGGGTGAGGGGAAAGGGAAATGAAAAAGATGTTTATTATCTTCAAAGACCTCACTTGTCCTCTCACCGTTTTATGACTCCCACCCAGGTTACATTCTAACTTGACAAACGAAATAGGAAAATGTATTTGGTTGAAGTATCAGTTTCGACGGTAATTCTTGGCCTGAAGACTAATCCCCCAACGCGGGTGATTACAGAAACATGTATGCACATATGTAGCCATTAATGTTTGTATAAATAAATTTATATATATATATATATATATATATATATATATATATATATATATATATATATATATCCAGACTGTTAATATAAATATATGTACATATTGTTTTCAGCTACCGGTTTGTCTATCTCGCTACTCAATCTATGTCTTCGTGTAAATGTCTACATATGTTTTGTTAATTCCTTTTTCCTCGTTTTCATATCCATCTTCCTATCTAGGTGGACATAACTGGTTCTACCCGTATCCATGTGGACATAATTACGTGTCATCCGACTCATAAATAATAGCGACGCAGACATCAACAAAGTGTAAATCATGTTTTCAAAAAAAAAAAAGAAAAAAAAGAAAACATTTTTGTTTGTAAAGTTAAAAAAAAAAATAAATAAAAAACAAAGTAATTCCTGAACAAGGTTTGCAAATTGTGGATTGCAATTTCGTTATGAAAACAATTTTTATGAAAAACCTACTCGCACTACTTTGATATTTTTTTTATTTTTATACCTTTTCTCCGCGTTAAAAAATGACTCTGGTGTCTAACTCTGTCCCGTGGGGAGGCATTGTAAATAGGTAGTTTGATATTTCGCTGGCTGCTTGCATGAAATCATATTGGCTATATATAGTTCGAATGGGAAATAGGGATAACCACATCCACTGCAAAATGTGTTGAAACCCTAACCTCATAAATTAATATTTTGATCAATGTGATAGCAGCACATCTTAACTTGGTACCTACCTCAGTAAGATGTGGCACAAGGTCGTAAAGTGGGGCTGTGAAGCTAACGTACATAATGGAGGGGAACTATGGCCTAGCATTCCCCGGTGGGGGTGCCTCTAGCAACAAGCAATAAAATCTCCCCACCCGAAAGCTGGGTGGTAAAGCCTTGGTGGGTCGGCCTCCTCGGTAATCCTAGATGGCGTACCTCTCTCTGACAGGTACTGGGCCAGTTCGTGGCCTCCTCTCTGTCGGGATAATTGTCAAGAACGCATGTGAAAGGAACGGAAAGTCCTGTATTCAAGAATATCATTATGTTGTTCTATTTGTTGTTGGCCAGAAGCATTAAATATGAAAATACAGTCTTACATTCAAAAGAAAAAAAAATAGCTTCAGTTTCTGAATTATATTTTTTCAGCACAGTAAGGAAGAGAGAGGGATGTGTTAGGCTAAAGATACAGAAAGAGATACGGAGGAAGACGGCAATAAATGGAGAGTGAAAGAGAGAAAGATAAAGAGACGGATAGAGAGGGAGGGAGAGATAAACAGTTTAATATAAAGATGTTACATATAATTTCACTTCTTTATAATTTTATTGACCCGAACAACGCCGGGTACTGCTGCTAGATAAAAATAATGGGGGGGTATAGTTTTAAAGATTAAATATAAAATTAGGTACGCAAACAATGAATAATGTTGAAGAACTATTTATTTGTGTACTTCTACTGATTCTATGTATATATATATATATATATATATATATATATATATATATATATATTTAAAGTTTGTTTTTGAAATGTCGTTACTTTCAATGTATACCGTTTTCATTTTACGGGTCTAGATTGTTATTTTAAAACTATTCACCGTTAATTTTGAGTTAAGCTCAATGTGTCAATTAGGGACAGAGCATATATAGTGCAAAATTTAGTTGAAAATTCAAAGCCTCACGTTTTGTTTTTTTATTACCTTCGTTTATTTCCTGGATTTTTCCATTGCAGCTGTTTCATTAATGAGTCGGCAATTTTATGATTTATGTTTCCGTAAAAAATATCCTGTACACACCAACTTCTCTCTCTCTCTCTCTCTCTCTCTCTCTCTCTATATATATATATATATATATATATATATATATATATATATACATATATATATATATATATATGTATATATATATATTTATATATATATTATTAATATTAGTCATATTGTTTTTTAATTAATTGGAATTCATTATTGAGATGAGTAATTCGTATTTATTCGTTTATTTATTGCGGACTATTATTCTCATTTTGAAGTTGTTGTTTCACGACGTTTCGGCCAACTATTCCTCTGGCCTTCATCAGGTGGTTACCGAGACGGGATACGAACTCCGAATCTCCCAACTGCGTCTTCAGCAATCACTGCCTTTCGTGATGAGACGAAAAACAACTATGGAAGGCAGTAATTGCTGAAGACGCAATTGGGAGATTCGGAGTTCCTATCCCGTCTCGATAACCACCTAACGGAGGACAGAGGAATAGTTGATCGCAACGTCGTCAAACAACAACTTACAGATGAAGATGATAGTCCGTAACAAATAAATGAATAAATATGTCATATTATTATCATTATTATTCTTTATACATTACCACGATAGCGTGTGGGTTATTTTGTGTTTCACGTTTACATCTTTTTTCTTTCGAGTGACGACTGTCGTTTAATTGTTATGATTTACCATTTCTTTTAATAAATAATTTTACTAGGAATTCTTCATGTTTTGGATTCGGTTTCATTATAGCTGAAGGAACTCAAGATATATATATATATATATATATATATATATATATATATATATATCTGCTTCTTCATAATTTTTGATTTCGGTCTCGATTCAAGCTAATGCACTCAAGAAATGTGGATATATTTTTTTTATTTTTGAAATCACAACTTTATAATATAGAAGAATCTATGGAAAATCAACTCTATAATAATATATACGAAATCTGTATAAATTAAAATATTATTTTAAAGTGTATGTTACGACCGGGCTACGCCAGGCGTCCTTACTAGCTTAGATAAACACTTTTGCAGTTTTAACAAAAGAGCTACAATAATATCAGGTCGTCTCCTTGTACGCTAAACATCCACCGAATGCCAACATCAATAAATTACATATGGAAGAGTACGTTGCTTATTTTCCGCAGGTCCCACTAGTTTTAATTAATGTCGCAATATTGATATTACTTCTGTAATAATTAACATTATCAATATTTTTTCATTTGCAACATTTACTGAACTTTTACATGTTTATATAAGAGTGCGTGTATACTTATTTGTATGGATATATATGTATGTACCTATATAAACGCGCATGTATATATATATATATATATATAATCAGTATTTAAATTTTTTATTTTAAGATATAACAAATGTTATAAATAATAATTTACATGATGTCATTAACCCTCATATATATATATGTATGTATATATATATATATATATATATATATATATATGTGTGTGTGTGTGTGTGTGTGTGTGTGTGTGTGTGTGTGTGTACTAGCAGGGAGACCAAATGTTGCTAAAAAAAAACAACGATTGATCATTTCGGTCGGTTATCTTAACTAATCAATTGATCCGAATTGAAAACCATACATAAGTCAATTAGCTTAGTTTAGTTTCGTATAAACATGTATAATAGTTTATAATTTGTTGATATTATTTCCATAAGTATGTATACACAACTTAGAATTAATAAATTTACTAATTATTAAATAGAACATTTTGGTAGAAGATTCATAAATTAATAAAATTTGTTAGTACGAATAGTTGGGTTTAATAACTATGTTTGATAAAAACGAATAGTTGGGTTTAATGACTTTGTTTGATAAAAATTCAATATGGTGTAATGGAAAAAATATAAAGGTATCGGCAGCTACTCTTCCGATTTTCGGATTTTTACCATGTCAAATCACATTTCAATTCCTTTTGACGGATTGATTGTTGCTATTTCTTCTGATGAGTTAAGGGCATAATAGATTCACTGATTGATATAATAATTCAGTGATTGATTTTGCATTACGAAACAGATACTGCCAAGAATTGTATAAGTCAATTGAATTAAAGGAATAAATTATAAGATGGTCAACATAATGAATTTTGGAATATAGTCTTGTGTCATTTATTCTCTATAGTACTCTGTAATTATATTGAGCTTCTTAAATAAGGATTGATATATAATAAGAAATATATTTCTACAGAAATATATATATATATATATATATATATATATATATATATATATATATATATATATTTAAATATATATACAGGGTGACAAAAAAAAAAAAAAAAAAAAAACTGGTCCAAACTCTAATTAGGCCCATTTCTTAGTGTTTTGTCCGAATTAAATGAAACTTTGGTCATAACTAGTTTATTATATTCAAAACATCACATCAAACCACTTGGGTCTTTGGCCTTTTTTTCTCCGTTCTACAGCATATGTTCTAGATGGCCTCCATTTAGCTTTTGTTTTTTGAGGGTCACCCTGTATGTATGTATATATATATATATATATATATATATATATATATATATATATATATATATATATATATATATATATATTGGATTGAAACCCGACCGTCTGTACGGCATTCCAGGCTCTCAACCATTACGCTAATCGGCGGCTGCTGTGCGAGTCATGAATTAACGATGTTTTGACATCCTCCGAAATACCTAAGCTCGATTTGTTTACACAAAGAGCATCGCTTTATATACTAATAGTAATTCGTTTATCACTTCTATATATATAGTAATCCACATACAGTACTGATTGGTCGTATCACAACTCATCAGTGGAGCTAGACTAGTACGTTTCTCCAGCAGGAGATTGAAGCTGTAACAGTTATAAGTTAATAGTTGGCAGTTTTACTTACAAATGTCCATTTAAATTAACACACGCACACCCCTTTGACAGTGCGGTATATATATATATATATATATATATATATATATATATATATATATATATATATATATATTTGTGTGTATAATATATAATAAATAAAATTTTAAAAAATAAATAAACTAATAAATAAAATGATAAGAATGAAAATAATAATCTTAATCTAATAATTTATCAAAATGCAAACACGAATAAGTGAAGAAAATAAAATGCTATAATCAATTGATGACAATTCAACGTTAAATTGAATTTATTTGATGGTCTCATCAATGAGAAAACATATGAAATATGAAAAAAACTTTTAGACCATGGCATTTCGAACGTTAATGCTCATCATCGGAAGAGAAGAGCAAGCTTATTTTATATATATTATATATTAGCAGGTCGCCGGTTGTTGCTCGGTCGTAAATACATATAAATATTATATTTATATCCATACATGCAAGTATTGTTTTTTTCTATACAGTTCACCTCTTGTACATTACTGTTTATTGAAACCTTTGAGATGATTAATTTGTATATTTTTTTATTTGTTTGTAGACTATTATCATCATCTCCATAGTTTTTGTTGTTTCACCACATTTCAGACAGTTTCTGGCCTTTTTCGAGGCCCCGTGGCGCAGGGGATAGAGCCGTTTAATCTCTACGACTCCAGGTGAGCATTGCCTGAAGATAGTGGTTTTAATCCTACTCAAAGCAGTCCAGAGGATTAATTGACCCAAAACGTGGCGAGACAACAACAACTATGGAAGACAGTAATTACTGAGGATATAGTTAAGAGACTCAACATTTCTATCCAGTCGCGGTTAATCACCTGAAGAAGGGCAGGTGATTAGTTGGCCGAAACCTGGTAATAAATAAGATCTATGAAAATGAGTATAACAGTTCACAAATGAATCAATAAGTAGTTCACTTCTTGTAAGTAAAACAAAAAAAGACATTCACCTGAGATTGAAACTAAAACCTAAAGACAGTGAGTCAAGTATGATAAATATTAAGGCATCTTGACACGAATCAAAAATGTGTTCAAACCTACTCATTATTAACATAAGGAATCTAACCCAAACTAATCTAGCTGCACTGATTAGTTGTGATAAAACAAAACAGTACTGTATGTGAAATACTATATATATATATATATATATATATATATATATATATATATATATATATATATGTTGTAAGGTAAGCCGTTACATTTTGTCGCTACAGACAGACATTTTGTTTTTAGATAAATAAAAAACGAAAACAAAATCGAAAGTAAATACAATAGTGTTTTTATGTCCTACTGGATGATATCTTACAATAGGGATTATGCGTGTATTCATATATGTATAAATAGTATATTTTACCGTCTGAAGGGTAGCTAGTTTTTAATATTTTTAAATGATATATTATTTAAAATTGTCCCAATGATTATGAAACAATTGTAAAGCACAAGAAAATACATAATATTATGTCCACATTTTATATTTTGTTGTCTTGAATTTTTCGAAAATATTATATGCATGCTAGATTATGAAAACTAATAATCACGAAGCTTAATAAAGTAATTTTGACTTTAATTTTATTTGTATATGAACATTACCGGAATATTAATATAATAGAATTTTGGTTAAAAATATTAATAAGATATATATATATATATATATATATATATATATATATATGTGTGTGTGTGTGTGTGTGTGTGTGTTTGTGTGTGTTTATTTATATACATATATATACATATATTTATACATGTATATATATATATATATATATATATATATTGCAAATGTGTTCTATTTTTTAAGTATATCAAACATTTAATATCAGAAGCTGGATGTCTTTTAAGATTGTACAATAGAGCACATATAAAAAAATCAATTTTGCAAGATTTTAATATCTACGATTCTGTTTATTTTACCAATTATTTTTGTGAAAACAAAAACATTGGTACACTTTACAGATCTTAATCGGTAAGAAGAAAAACCGTATTTGTATGTCAATACTGAATATTTCATCCGTGAACACATCAGAAAAAATCGAAAAGTTCTCAAAAACTGTATCGCGAAGTAGCATGTAAAATTCAGAGAGAATCAAAACAATTCACATCGAGATCTTTTCCATTCATGAGAATTTTTGTCTTAACACTATTTACTGTGGGCCCGCCATCGTGTCTGATATATATATATATATATATATATATATATATATATATATATATATATATATATATATACAGGGTGTCCGTAAAGTTACTATACAGTCTTATTGTTTTATTGTATTATATTTGTATTAATAGTTAATTTTTATTTTTTTTACAGGTTTATTTAATCAAGCATGCCACGCAAGCTAACTTTAGAAGAGCGCAAATTTATTTTGAAGCGATATTGGAAAACAGAAAACGCACAGGATGTAATTCGTGATTGGAATCATTATTTTAATACAGATCCTCCAACACGTTTGGCTATTTATAAACTTCGAGACAAATTTGATGATACTGGCTCAGTTGCCGATGCTCCGCGTTCTGGTCGGCCAAGTGTGTGCACTGAAAAAAATTTGGCTACAGTTGCTGAGGAATATGGCAGAAGCCCAAAGAAATCACTTCGCCGTGCTAGTGCAGAAATTGGTATCAAAGGAACCTCTCTACATAAAATACTCACGAAACTCCACATGAGACCATACATTCCGCGACTAATTCACGGATTTCTTGAGGATGATCCTGATCGCAGGTCTCAGTTTTGCGAACAGATCGTCAGGATGTGTGAGGATAATCCCACTTTCTTGGACGAGATTGTGTGGACTGATGAAGCCACATTCAAACTTTCGGGACACGTAAATCGTCACAACTGTGTTTATTGGAGTGACACAAATCCTCATTTTACGATCACGTCCCAATTGAACCAGCCTGGAATAACTGTCTGGGCAGGAATATCATCTGATGGAATTGCGGGTTCACAGTTCTTCGACGGAACTGTTACAGGAGAAAGGTAGCTGGACAAACTGAGAAATTTAATCGTACCGGCATTGAGACACAACCAGATTTCAAGAACTTGTACTTTCAACAGGATAGAACCCCGCCCCATTATGCTACAGCTGTCCTAAATTTACTGAGGGCACATTGAATTTTCCCACGATCTCCAGACATAACGCCAATGGACTTTTTTGTCTGGGGAGTCATCAAAGACTCTGTGTATTCGAGAAAGCCAAGAAGTGTTGAAGATATTCGACAATTTGTTATTGATGCATTTGCCAACCTTGATCGTGACTTGTGCATCAAAGTTTGTCAGAGTGTGGTGTCACCTTGTCGAGAATATATTGGAGCTGAAGGCCTCCAATTTGAATATTTGTCATAGAAATTCGTTGCCTTGATTGTTACAGTCTTTTCGGATGTAACACGTGTATTTTCTGAGATTTTTATAAACATAAAGGTGTTATTTCTTTTTATTTCTTTTGTTACAAATAAATATTTTAATACCATATCTTACTGTACTGTTAATATATTACAGGGTGTCTGTATAGTAACTTGTAAGACTGTATAGTAACTTTACGGACACCCTGTATATCCATATATATATATATATATATATATATATATATATATATATATATATATATATATATATATATAATTTTCGTTGACAAAACTTGGATACGAGTATACATTTTGCTAATTAGAATTGAGTTAGTCACGGCTTCGAAGTGTTTCAGGTGATCAACAAGGCGAAACCTCTTGTCTCACACACTTCAGATGTTACCATTGGCTGCAGCGTATATGTGCTTGACATGCAGGTTCAGGACGGCATCTTGCAGCAGATTGCTGGTACGCCATTACGTCACCCGCCAGCTGAGTTTATTTGGAGGTGGATATCTATCTATCTATCTATCTATCTATCTATCTATCTATCTATCTATCTATGTGTGTGGCCATATAGCAATTGTCTATATAGCTTTATAGAATTAAAAAAGTGTTTTTTTACACAGTGATCACCACTTATCAAGGCTCGGAAGCCACTCAGGGATAAGGGTTATTGCAAGTACATTACGTTAGTGTGGAGATTTGATGAAGTGTTTACTTAAGGGGGCGGTTCATTAGGAATTTGTTAACGTTGGACTTGAAGACATCCAAGTTGTAGTCCGGTGGGAAGCAGGCAGACGGAACAGAGTTCCACAGGCGTGCAGTTCTAAGAAAGAAGCTTTGTTCATGGAATCCACGTTTTGATTTAGTCACAGATAAAGAGTGGGGGCAATTTTTCACAGTGGATTCGGCTAGACGGGTGTTTTTCGTGAAAGATTGGCGAGGGGGGACCAGAGATTTGAGTTCAGACGAGCACCTGCCATGGAAATAACGATAAAACAAGGATAGGCTCGCAACATCTCTTCTGTGGGAGAGAGGTTGCAAGGTAGAGAAAAGGGCATCCCACACTAAGCCACGAAGTCTATTTTGTACTCTGTCAAGGCAGGATAGGCTGTTTTTAGCAGCTCCTGCCCAGATATGGCAGCAGTATTCCATCCTTGGACGTACTTGGCTTTTATATAGATAGAGAATTGCATCAGTAGTGAGATATCTTCTGGAGCGGTAGAAGGATCCCACCATCTTTCCAGCGACCTTGGCAATAGACTTGATGTACGTGTTTCATTTCAGATCAGGAGTAAAGGTCAAACCCAGAAGCTTGTCAAAACACGGGGCCTCTCCCAGACGAGAGCCATCCATCGCAATTGATGCCAGATGGGGATCAGAGCGTTGATGATGTAAGGATAGGAGTTTGGTTTTAGATGCATTAAAGGAAACCAGCCACGTCTTCCCCCACTGAACCACGCGCTCGAGATCAGAGGAGAGAGAATCAGAGAGAACTTTGTCATTTACAGCCTTTGATGTGTTGCCGTAGATGGTTGTGTCATCAGCATAGATGTCAACGAATGATTTAATATGTGTTTATGTATTTAAGTGTTGGAGCTGATGGTATACTTTAAAAAAATACCCATATTTTCATATTTTCAGGCGTTAATATTTAAGTTCTTAAGCCTTTTTAAAATGTTAATAGCCAAAAGAGAAAAGTAGTTCGCCCATATAATGAAAGGTATTTATGAAAGTAGATAGCAAAGCAGAATAACTAGAAAAGTGAAAGAAAGTATTTATTTGCCAGCTCCACTTTTACATTTATTTTTGAGCTGCATTAGGATCTCTCCTGAAATGATTTTTTTAAAAATAATATTTAGTTTGTCTCGTATATACTGATTTGATATGTGGAAGATCTTTTCAAGGATAAATATATTTTTTGAAGATTAATAATTCAAATAATGTCTTCGATTGTTTGTTTTGTTCATTCATTCTTTGTCTTTTTTGATTTTTGCGATCTGTTATCCTCATCTTCATAGTTTTTGTTGTTTTATCATGTTTCATTCAATTCATCCTCTGGTCTTCTTCAGATGATTAATAGCGATGAGTTAGGAAAACTCACCTGGTACCGTAGATATACAACGCCTGTATCTATTATGCCATGGGCTATGAATGTAGGGAGACAGGCCGTAATTACTGGGGAAAAGTTACAAGACATTCATATCCCGTCGCGGTAAATCACCTGAAGAAGGCCAGAGGATGAGTTGGCCGAAACATGGTGAAACAGTAACAATAAATATAAAGATGAGGATAATCTAAAAAACGAATGAATGCACAAATTATGAAACCTCATCCCAAAGGATTAAAAAATAATACTTCTTCAACATTCAGGTTTTTCTCCATTGCTCCACAAAAAAGTATATATATAAATTTAAAAAAAATAACAGATTTTTAGGATTAAATTTCTTGTGTGATAATATCACTTAGCATTTAAGCTTGGTTTGCTAGCGTAAACCATAGATATAGAATGTAATATAAGGAAGAAACACAAAAGATTCAAATCTAGAATTTTTGTTTGCTAGTTTATTGGCTTTCGACGTTCAATCTATTTTATTTGAAATTTCGTATCTGAATTTATGCATCCACTCAATCGCATAATGTGTTAGTTTAAACAAGACTGAAACTCTATCTCGAACAATTACTAACGATGTGTCACCTAGACAAGATGATAAAAAAAACTAATAAATATTACGTATATGTTTTTAATGGAAATATCTCAAGACAATACATGAAGCCACTTCATGTCAGAAGCTAACAAAGACGAAAAATGATTATCGCAAAGACGAGCGATGCCTATTAACCTTAGTCTTTAAAAGATCAATGCTATATTTAGGAGGAAAACAGTCGTCAAGAAGAGAGTTTTAAAAATCTGCATTTGTGTATCGCCCTACTTAAGCGTAAAGATTTGACACATGGTCGTGAAAGAGGGATTGTAAAAGCCAGCGCCTTAGAAAAGGACATTCTGACCTAAAAAATATGCCTTGGTAACCCGTTGACATTCCCATTGTAGGTGTTACTCAGGCTACTAACAATAAAATAACCTCTTCTCAAAGGCGAGAAGGCCAAGTTATTGGAAAGAAGCTGCTGGAATAGGAAGCTGCATTACAATAAGTTATAAAAACAACAAATTCAAGACTAACAAGTCAAACGAGCTGAAACAAAAGATGCAGGAAATAGATCAGACAATTCTGAAGAATGACAGTTATGTTACAAAAAGAATCCATAGTGGATGTCTGTGAGTCTCAGATTTTTACCGAAAAAAAAAAATTTCGGATCTATCTGAAACGATCGTTAAAAAAAGTATTCAAATACTTTGCTCAAATCACTCTCAACTCCCTATCACGCTCACTCTGTCTTTCTCGTTTCTTTCTATATATCTATCGCGCTCTATTTTATTTAAAGTGTCTGTATGTAAAGAAGGGCAGATCTGAATGTTTATGCACATATTATACGGCATGATCACGTTGGCACAACAGTTACCGTTAGACCACCGAAATTAAGCGACCTTCAGCCTCGTCAGTATTAAAATGTGTAACAATTTGATAATACACGGTGCTGTATCTGCCATGAGGTCTTGAAAAAGGACACCGCCAGGCTATTCTTGCCTAAGAACATTGCATGAAATAATACAGCTGCCGTATCATCATCATCATCATCATCATCATCATCATCATCATCATCATCATCATCATCACTAATTACATATAAACATTTGATATCTATCTATCTATCTATCTATCTATCTATCTATCTATGCATCTATCCATCTATCTGACCATCTATCCGCGCGCAACTTGAACCTAAAGTCTTATATTTTCATTTTAGGTTAAAATTACATTTTAATTCTTACGACGTTCATCTCTTTATTGAGTACTTAAATATATTTTTTTTTTGCGGGGAACAGCAGGATTTTCTTTTCTATTCTAAGTTAATTTTATTAAAAATATATTGTACTCATCCGTGTTTTTTCAAAACTATTATTGTTCAATTGATGACAGGCATCGTCGGGCGGATCTTTACCAAGGCCAACTGAGAAACTGCGGAGAAGATTTTGAAATGCGTAACATCATCCGACCTCTCACCGTCTCTGAAAGCACTGCAGTTAAAATATTTATCTATCACAAAAGGATACAAAATGACGCTCTCTAATTATTACGAAGCGTGAATAAAGAATCGCCCAGCGTTATGAACGTGTCGAGAGTTGGTCATGATTTTCGCTTTTGTTACCCGCATGGGCTCGCGTACGCGCAGTCGCCGCCCGTTGTGCCAATTTGGCTGGGAGTGCACGAAGAGGTTAACTAAATCTTCGTGAGTCTTTCCTTTCTTTTATGAGCCGTAGGAAACTAAAGTTCGCAAAAAAATAATTTTGCTTATTCGGCAAATCACTTGCAACCTCCACCACCCCCTGCTCTCTCAACCACTGTATGTCTCTTTTTTCTTATCTATCGTTTTCTATCTTATTCAAAATGTCTACATTATATGTAGATGGGCTGACTCGTATGTTTATGCACGTATATACTTACAGATAAACATTCATAGTATATTTTTCGTGTCTACTAGTCCGTTTATATATCTATCTATCTATCTATCTATCCATATCTATCTATATCTATCTATCTGTCTCTCTTTCTCTCTCTCTTTTTTAATTACATTTTCACCCCAAACAAGGCACATTGCCACTTTGGCGTAGGGGGCTACTATCAGGGGCAAGAACTACTGGGGCACTATGTAGGGATTTGGGCAACAAGATGTCGGTTCACGTTACACTTGAACTTCTGCACGTCAATGCAGTTGGGGAAGCAGGGGCATGGAATGGAGTTCCAAAGTCTAGCGGTTCTGGGGAAGAAACTACTGGAGTAGAAATATCTTTTATATCTAGGGATCTCTACAGTGTGGAGGTATGATTTAGCAGCCTGTCGGGGTTTGTCGAGGGTGTTCACGCCGTGGGGGCACAAGTGCTTGCAGTTCGTCACAGCATTGACCATTATAATACTTGGGACAGAGGCTGAAGCTTAGATGCCAGTTCAGGGCCTATCAGATTTGCGACTCTCTTTTGAACCCTGTCCAGGAGCGAGAGAAAACTAGTAGTAGATGCACCAGCTCAAATATAGATTTTGTATCGAGATGTCTTCAAAAAGTATCAATAATCGATAATCGGTGAAGGAAGGAACAATCCATTTTGACCAAAAGTAAAATTTTTATCCCCACAAGCAAAATGGCCCAGCACATAAAATCAATAGTAGGCTCTTTTATAAAACACGGGCGCGTTCGAACTGAATGTCTCTGTTTAGAGCACAACTGAACCATGATACTTGATTTTTTTAAATTTAAAACTTTAATTCAAGCCATCATACATTTAAAAATATAAAATCAACGGCGCAATGTAAGCTACAATGCATTATGGACTAATGGGAAGCATGTGAAGCTTCCTGATGGATCCCCAATTAGAGCAGGCAATCAATTGATTTGATTGAAAAATGGACAATTTCATCGATTTCGATAACAATAAAATATGGGAGTGTGAAAGATTCGTTGATTATCATTCAATTCCAGGGCAACGTCCGGTCTCTTTGCTTGTTTTACTCGGAAAAATCAAAGGCTTCTTTAGATTCTGTATTAGGTTTTCAGCTTTGCATTGTTAGGTCTCCTTCTTGTTAACTATTTTCCTGTCTAATAGACAAGATATTTACTTAATACTTACTTTTTAATACAATTCCTATATATAACCCTATAATTGTTTTGTGTGTATTGATATTCATATTAAAAACACTTTTTTAAAAAAATACGTTATATATAGGTCGTGAAATTGCATTCATCTGCAAAAGATCTAGCTGATTTGCATATTCTTTTAAACATTCATTTTAATTCTCTGTTAGTTTTTTCGGGTTTTTTTATGGGATGATCGTCTTTAGTTGACTATTAGGTGTAAGTATATTGTAGAAGTTTTATTAGCGCACAAGTCGAAAGGTCTGACATATAAAATCAACAGTAGGTTCTTTGATACATGGGCAAAATTGAAGTATGATACTTTACTTTTGAAAACAATTCTTAATTAATTTCTAATAGATATGGTGTGAGTTTCATGAAAATCAGATATATGTGAAATCAGGGATGAGATTTCTGACTCCCTAAATCTGTCAAATTATATGCAAACTATGACAAAAACTTCTGAGGATGAGCACTTCATTAGTTTGCTTTTGAAATTCAACCGTTAAAATATTTTATAAATTACTAACTAGCTCTACCTACGTATGTAGCACTTTTGAAGTAAATACTACGCATAAATCTATACTTTCGTATATTAGTTTTATGTGAGTAAATTAAGTAGTTATATATATATATATATGTATATATATATATATTTATATATGTATATATATGTTGTGTATTTAGGCAGCAGGTTTTTATTTAGACAGACGTTGTTAAACAGCAGCACAGTGTGTTTCTGCTTAATCGTTTTTTTTTTCTAATTTCTCAATTTTTTGTTCGGTTGTTCTAATATCTCAGTCGAATTTATGTAAGAAAGTTCTATAGTCATTTTTGTTCATCTGTTTTATTTTGTTTTTTTTGCAAGTACTTAAAACTGATTTTCTTCAGTCGTGTCCATGTTGTTTTTGTATAACTATTTTGTTTTAAATCTGGATGTTTTATATGTTTCAGTAAAAATTACACTTAAATTGCTTAAAATAGTGAAGCGTCTCGTGTGTAAAAAATATATGTTTTTAACGCGTTAGGAATGTGGCTAAAATAAATATCCAATGGTTTAACAATTTAATTTACTAAGTGGTATAGAAGGTATAGTTTTCTTTAATTTATTTATAAATTTACATTCCAACACACACTCCCATTACCCCCCATATATATATATATATATATATATATATATATATATATACACACATATGTGACTATATATATATATATATATATATGTATAAAATAAAAATTATTATTAAATTTACTAAAATGATCCAAAATGGTAAAATTAAAGTATATTATAAATATTAAAGAATTGATATTCATAAAGTTATCTCAGCCAGATGTAAAAGCTCGATAAAACCAAATAGGAAATAGAGCTTATAATACGAAATGAGTTAAAAACATATTTAATCTGAAAAAGAAACACTAGATAAGTGGATAGCCCTTAATCCGCGGAGTTTCGAAGAAATACTTTCCTTCTCATCAGATGGTAGGAATTAACAAAATGCAAAAGAATTCGATGAAACAACAAGTAAGTCAAAGATTTTTCTTGATAACAAAAAAGTGAAGCAGAGGGAATATGGTGAAGAAAAAGGTGATTACACGTGAATGGATAGTCTGGTGAAAGATAAATAATCCAGTGACGGTAAAATCCAAATAACTTTCTTGAAATTATATATTTGGATTTTACCGTCACTGGGTTATTTATCTTTCACCAGACTATCCATTCATGTGTAATCACCCTTTTCTTCACCATATTCTCTCTGCTTCACTTTTTTTGTTATCAAGTAAAATCTTTGACTTACTTGTTGTTTCATCAAATACTTTTGCATGCAAAATCCGATTGCGTATTTTGCTAATTCCTACCCTCTGATGAGAAGGAAAGTATTTCTTCGAAACTCCGCGGATTAAAGACTATCCACTTATCTAATTTTTCCTTTTCCGATTAAATATGTTTTTAACTTATTTCCAAGTGTTTTTAAACATGTTTTATTAACTGTTTGCTCGTATATATATATATATATATATATATATATATATATATATATATATATATATATATATATATATATATATATATATATATACTGGATCGTTATGTACCAATGCACTTTAAAATGTTGCTACTGTTTTCAAAATTTACAGTGTTTATCTTGGGCTGTTTAGCTATTATATACAGTGATTCCAATATTTTTAGGTATTTTACGTTTGAATCCATATGAATTATTTTCGTGTTTTCAACTAGGATTTTTTGTAAAATTTAAAATGTGGGTAGCCATGTTGTTTCAGTTGTTGAGAAATCGAGCTTGTATCTGAAAGGTGTAGGGTTAATCGTCTGGACAATGTTTTGGCCTTGTGTCTATTGGTGCTTTTATTGTGTGAGATGTATTCTCATATATATATATATATATATATATATATATATATATATATAGAGAGAGAGAGAGAGAGAGATAGAGAGATAGAGATAGAGATAGAGATAGATAGATAGAGATATATAGATAGATAGAGAGAGAGAGAGAGAGAGAGAGAGAGAGAGAGAGAGAGAGAGAGTCTGGGAGTGTTTTGCATATTTTATAGGAAAACTAGCAGGGAGACTCGACGTTTCGTGATGATCAACGAATGTTCAATATTCCCACATTTTTATTGTGATCGAAATCGATGAAATCGGCCATTTTTCAATTAAATCTGTTTATTGCTCGCTCTAGTTGAAAACCTATCGCGGTGCATAGGGAGAAATCTTCATATGCCTTCTTGCAGTGATTTTGTCTACAGTACATTGTAGTCTACATTGCACTGTAGAGAACCTATTGTCTAGTTTATAAAATTATTTTTTATCTAATTGCTTGAATTACAGTTTAAAAAGCGAAAATAAAGTATAATGCTGCAAATGTGCTCTAAAAAGAAATATTCATTTCAAACGCGCTCGTCATATCAAAGAACCTACTGTTGATTTTATATTCCTGGATTTACGGTTTGTGCGGTGATAATGGGTTGAATTTTAGTTTCAAATGAAAAAAGTCAAGTATCATGGTGAACTTGTGTTTTAAACAGAACCAATAATTTCGAACACGTGTCATTAAAGCACTTACTGTTGATTTTATATGTCGGGCCTTTCGGCTTGTGTAGTAATACAACTACTCAAATTCACTTGTGATATTAGACTTTGTAAGGTTTTAACTTTGGTCAAAATTGTTTTTTTTCTTCTTTGATTGGATTTTTTGATTATCGATATTTATAAAATTTTATCCCATATGAAACTTATTTAACAAACACCCCGCCGGTACATGGAGTATATTTGTGTGAAATTTCATAAAAAATCGGTGGGGTCGTTTAGGAGTTCATAGGGAACGAGCTTACATACATACAGACAATTTCTTTTTATATAATCGTAGATAGATAGGTAGGTAGGTAGATAGATAGATAGATAGATAGATATAACAGGTCATCTTTGGTTTGTTGAACAAATTCTATTCTGTATACGAAAAAAGCATTTTACCTACAAAATATAGATAAAAAAAATACGGCATATTCACGTTTACACACAGGTTTCCGCTGGATCACCGTAGTTAAGCAACGTTGAACCTGGTCAGTACTAAATGGGTGATCACTTGGAACTTTCAGGTGCTGTATGTGCTCTCCGCTTATCTCGGCATTGTTTTCAGTCGTTCTTGTCTTCTCCTTGCCACTGGACTCAAACAGTGCCGATTCAGAAGAGGTGTGGTTAGGATTGCGCAACCCTAGCCTCACAGTTACACGCGATACTACCCTCAAGGGGTATCCTTTGTTTTTCAAGACTGAACGGAAGCATGCGATATATATATAAAAGCAACATTCTTATATAACTTCCTTACATAAGGCAGAGAGAACAAGTCAATTTTCCTATTTCAGCTAAATTTTCAATATTTAAACAAACCAACCAGCCATGATGCACTCCATACAAAACTATATATTTATTTAATATTTTTTGTGTGTATATGTGTTTTTCTTTCTGCTTGCTGCATGGGTTTGTATGATAATAATATATCTACTTAAATGAACATCACCCACCACCTTACTTGCTTTTCTCTCTCCAGCTTTCTCCGCGCGTATGTTTTGTACGCTCTATCAAAGATAATCATAATAAAGTCATTTGTTTTATGAGCGGACGCGCGTCAACGTGAATCCTTCTGTTTCGACGGAGGTGGAGGCCGAAATTGGGGAAAAGAAGGAGAAATGGAAGGGAGGTGGAAGGGGGCTCGATTGTTGATTCTAAGGCGTGGATGTAGCCGGAGCACCGGCTGACATGGAGGACTTGGAACACTGCATGAGAGGGGGGCTAAACAAACAGAAGCAGGGGGGAAAAACACAAAGGCAAAAGTATGAAGGGGTCTCCACCCACTCGTGCCGATCGAGTGCGAGCGCCACGGGGCCCGCGGCACAGAGAGAGGAACCCAGCCAGCGTCCGTGCATGCTTGTCTGCAAATTGTTATTGTACTCAACACTTTTGTTTATAGATCGAGTAGATATCGAGAAAGATAAAGAAAATGAAATAATACGAAGCTAGATAATGATCAAGCGTCTTATTCTAAATACTGCGCACTTAATCACTGACGTCATTTGCACAAATATATATATATATATATATATATATATATATATATATATATATATATATATATATATATATATATATGAGTGTGTGTGTGTGTGCGTGTGTGTGATGTATTTGTTTATTTGTGCTTACGATATTTCTTAAGAAAATTTAGTTATTTATACGAAAGTGCATTTTTACCTAAATGCTAGTTAGAAATAATTCCCTACCTCCAAATGCAATGCCCATATATACAGCATATACAGTTTCTGTTTATAATAAATAAGAATTCTGCATTCATGAAAATATATTATTCATGCGTATTTTAAGACAGAGCAGGGCCAGGCGGCCCGCTAGTATATATATATATATATATATATATATATATATATATATATATATATATATATATATATATATATATATATATATACTGCCGCTCTTACGCATTGTCTTTTCATTAAAATCATCGAAACCAAGCACTTAATTTAGAGAGCTACGTACAATAACCATTACTGGCATGGGTATATAGAGTATTTTCAATCAACTCATACTTAACATCAGAGAGTTGTCATATTTCACGACCGCGCATAAAAATCCGGTAACTTCCTACGTACCAACTTTTAAATTTGGGCCCTTTGGTAACTCTTTTTTCTGGATAAAAACGGATTAAAAGTTTTCCACATCTGAATACTTTGTATACCAAATTCAAAGTCTGTTGATCAAACATTCGTGGACTATATAGGGTGAGAAGTGTCCTCTTACACACACACATTCTCACGTTTATAGATATATAGATGAAAATTTATATAAATCCACTGTTGAAAAGCATGATGAAAATGAAATTCATAATATGACGGTTAAAAGATCGGAAACTTGTGCAATATTTTTATTTTTTTAAACAAACATTTATTTATTTTAATTTCTAATGTTCGGCTTCTTGCAAAGTCACCGTCATAGTACATTTGTCTTCGACGACAAAGACTCCGCTAAAATACCATTATGGCTAATAAAAAAAACAAACAAAACAAAAAAAAAACCCTGAAAGTTTTGTATAAAATATCCTAACGACGACTTTGCTATGAGCAGAAAATTAGAAATTATATATATATATATATATATATATATATATATATATATATATATATATATATATATATATATGTGTGTGTGTGTGTATATATTTATTTATATATATATATATACATGCTTTTTAAAATATGCTTTTTAAATTATGTTTCGTACGGCAGCATTTGTGTATACCAATCTTTTTAGTAATAAAGCAAATAAAACGATTATAGATGAAAAAAAGGATAAAGCTACTATATAAATAAGTATACAATAAAAATGAAAGGAAACTAAAAATTACTTACCAAAAATCGGCTAGTTTATTTAATAAAAACGTTGCTATTACATTAAAAGAAGACATACTTGCAAGACAAAACATCTTCAGACTGCTATTCTCACTGAATCCTACCTCGCGTATGACAAAAAGCAAAAAAAAAAAAAAAAATGCAAGAAAAATAAAAAACAATCATTTAAAATATATACTAAGTAAATAACCATAATAGTAACTTATAAAATTAACTAATATATCGATAAATAATGCTAAAACGCAATTTCAGTTGATAAACACATTATATTTATTTACAAAGAATCTGTCCGAATAATAACGCCAGGCACATTGACTATGTCATTATCCATTTATTTTAAAACATAATGAATTTGAACAATTTCGTCAGTAAATATCTCTTTCTCTACTACATTATAAAAGTCACATTGTGTGTCCGTGTGAGTTACTTCCTCCGAGGCCGTGATGCAACTGAGCCTATCTTTTGAAAATTTCACGCTAACATAATTTATATGGCTGGCAGTATTTTGTACAGAAATTTATCCGATAATTTTCGAAAATCAACAAAATCCGATCTTAAAAATAGCTTTTTCTCTTACAGAAAAAAAAAAAGAATATTTTTAAAGGCGATTATTTTACGTTACGCCGCAAAGGGAAATAATGAAGTTTCAGCAAACATTTTATTCTTAAAAAACAGATGCATTAAGTATGGAGATATAGCTTAGAGTAGAGCATTCGACTACACATTGCATGATCTCCTGTTCGGGCCTAAGTGTACTTCAAAATTTTATTTTAATTTTTTCTTATTACCGAGTTCAATTTAATATAAGAGAAGAAGCACAATTTAAAACCGTCGCAAGCAATTTCTTCGTTTGCATATTTTAAAACTAAACATTAATCAGAAATGACTCTTCCAGGACATTCATCGCAAAGCACGAATAGCAACCGACTTGATATTGTAAACACAGACAGAATTTGATGAACGGCATTATCATTACGATTGATATATATATATATATATATATATATATATATATATATATATATATATATATATATATATATATATATATATATAAAGGGAATTAGAACAAACAGTCCAAAGAGCAGAGTTTATTTTAATGTATTAGTAAATGCATTAATACAATTAAGAGAAAACATTGTTGATTGTAATGTAGATGTATAAAGAGCTC
Source organism: Euprymna scolopes (assembly GCF_053919585.1). Lineage (NCBI taxonomy): Eukaryota > Metazoa > Mollusca > Cephalopoda > Sepiida > Sepiolidae > Euprymna > Euprymna scolopes. Next base: position 115,565,703 of record NC_136491.1, read on the forward strand.
GATAGGCATAGATATCTTAGAGTTATTTCAATATTGAGTAAAATGATTCATAATTTATAATTGAAAATCGGTTTCAAAAGGAAGAACAAACAAAATCAATAAATTGTACAATCGTTTCGGAAACGATGTTTTTATTGAGATAGACAATACGTCTTGAACAATAATTTTATCATTTGACTTTATAAAACAAAGTCTTCTCATTCAGCAAAAGAGTTGGCTGGGGTTTAAAAACACCAAAAATAAAACTAGCATTTTTTAAGTAAGGCAAATATATCTTTTATTCGCCCGCCTTTATAGTCCGTAAGTGTCATAGCCAATCCATTCATTGGCATGTTGTTACATATATATATATATATATATATATATATATATATATATATATATATATATATATACTAGCAAAAGTACCCGTCATTGACTGGGTTCAAAAACAGCTTACAGAAAATGGACTCTGATTTATGAAAGTATGATAAGTTTTAAAAAGGAATGGTTGTAAAGAGATAGCTTCAAATTTGGGGGTATCAAAACCAAAGCAACATATGATGAAAGTAAAAATAAAATAGATAACCCCCATAATTTATTATACCATACCTGTTCACACTGAAACATTTATCACAATATTCTGTGGATCTATATTACAAAACCTTGTTAAACTTTGTGACATATTTCCATTCTATGGAGGTCAGGCGCGAACGCAGACACCACAGTCTTATTATACCATCCCTATTTAAGTTAAAACATACTTATCAAAGTGTTATTATGTACATCTATATCAAACACACTTGCAAACGTTTTTTTTTAAATTTTTAAATTTTTTATTTCCATACTTTGTGGACCAGACATGAACGCAGACCCCACAATTTTAATGAACCTCCGTTCTGCCAGATCAAACATACCCATTCCTGTGTCTCGATACATCTTCTATCATTATATGTAATCAGTATTTTAAAACAGTCAACCATATAGGAGCCTATTCGTGACCAGACACACACACAAACACACACACATATTCAGCTTTATATGATATTATATATATATATATATATATATATATATATATATATATATATATATATATATATAATTTTTATGGGCAACTGACAAATTCTTGCCGTCCAATAAGGGCGTCCCCTGCTTCGTTACAAAGATAAACCAAAAGACAACCTGAAACATTGTGGAATTTCTCTGAGTTCCAGGGAGAGTGCAGCAGGGGATCGCAGAGAATTGAGGAGGATGTGTTTTCTGGGGACCAAAACAATTTGAATATAACCGCCTTTGTCATAGGGACGCCCTTCGTGCAAATATGAAGGCAAAACACAAGAAAAATCTACCTAAAAATGAATATTTATGCCACTGTTGTTTCAAAGCACGTAGCAAAGCAGGGTTATCTGTTCACTCGAGAAGGCATCTTTGACCGACGAGCATATGAAAGTTCACCATTTGCGGAGGAGTGTGCCGAACGTCTACAGGATTGCAAATATGCATGTGGTGTCACAGAGCTTATGAGCTGCTGAAGATTGCATACTGAACCCGCATTCATCGTCTTCGATGAGAGAATCCACCATTTCTATATATATAAGAGCAAACAGTTAATAAAACATGTTAAAAACACTTTGAAAAAGAGTTAAAAACATATTTAATCTGAAAAGGAAACACTTAATAATTGGATAGTCCTTAATCCGCGGAGTTTCAAATAAATACTTTCCTTCTCATCAGAGGGTAGGAATTAGCAAAATGCGGGATCGGATTTTGCATGCAAAAGTATTTGATGAAACTGCAAGTAAGTCAAAAATCTTACTTGATAACAAAAAGTGAAGCAGAGGTAATATGGTGAAGAAAAGTGTGATTTCACGCGAATGGATAGTCTGGTGAAAGGTAATTGTAATTTTTATTATATATATATATATATATATATATATATATATATATATATATATATATATATATATATTGTTATTTATGCACACATTATTTGCTACATAACTGCATATATGTTTCTTCTGTAATTTAGAGAAGCAACGATTTCAGCCCAAACTTTTATTCCTTTATACAAAATTTCTCATTATTTAAAATGAATAAAAAATGACAACAAAGAAAAAGCAAAATAAACCAATAAGTATACAAAAAAAACATAACGGGTTGATTAAAGGAGTTTGTGGAGGCAATTGGGCTTAAAAATTGGGACACAAACTTCCTTGTCTACAATCCCTCTCGCCTGCTTGTCCGGTTTGGAACATTTGACTAATCCTCTTTGCAATCAAGGTACACAGAATTTTCTGCATTTCACTGCCGTGGGGATCATCAGGCTATTTTATGGCTCGGTATTTTTTTTTGTTTTTATACATCTCCGTAGTACTGGGTTTACAATACAGGTAATCGGATACTTTGTTATGTACACAGCACATTTATCGTTGGAAATGTTTGTGCATTTTCAGCAGATATTCACGTGACCTCAAATTTTCCTCTTTCTTTGTTCTTTGTTGGCGGGGATTAGTTTCTCTGTCCCGTTTGCTGAGGAGTAACATACTTTTTTATCTGCTTAGTTTTCGCTTACATTTTATTTTATAATAGTTTATTTGTTTTTTATTAAATATTATTATTATCATTATCAATACTTTTGTTATTCTTAAAGTATAAGTCATTTTGTTATTTATTTTCTATTCTACTCCTGCAGTTTAATAAATTTTGGCGTTATTTTAAATTTGGAGTAGATAATATCTCATTCAAGCATAGTCTACATGAGTTTCTACATGCGCATGCTTAAAATTTCACACGTTGCTCAGTCATTAAACTTATGTTCGAATGATCGAAACCACCTAATTAGAATCAAATAATATAAAAGAAAGAAAATTGTAAATTAGTCTTTTCCTTCGGCAATTTTTAATATCGCTATTTTATTCTTTTACGACTGAAATAGTGATAATATCAGAAGATTTTCTTCTCTTGCTAAAAGTCTTGACAATAAGCGTTCAAGAAATAAATCAAATAATAAAAAATATTTCTACATACGTGCGCGGTTGCCGGTCTTCCTTCTTTTTTTATCGTCGCTTTTTCCTGATCTCCCTGCAGGTTGTGATGTTCTGTTTAACTCAAGACGAATCTAATCACGCTTGAAAACACGATGGAAACTGCTTGGTTTTCAAATGATTTATTTAGAGGTTGTTTAGGAGGGGAGGACATATTTAATATATAATTATGCAATACTATTATATACAAACATGCGGATTTTGCTTTTTAGTATATATATATATATATATATATATATATATATATATATATATGTGTGTGTGTGTGTGTGTGTGTGTGTGTGTGTGTGTATATGTATATGATGGACTCTCCCGTCGATTTCGACGTATGAGGTTCAGACAACCCATATTTCTAAAACTCATTTATGCTTTTGCCTCTGATGACTTTTTAGTCCAGCAAGGAACTTGCAAACAAGGCCACAAATTGAACATGAATGTGGACTTAACGCTGCAGATATTGGTGCGGCTGCTAGTCGTTTTGCTTTTACTCTGTTTTCTTTCAGTTGCCTTAGATTGAAACCTCTGGAGACCTTCAAAACACCTTGATCTCCATCCTTTTCGGTCATTCACCTCATCTTCAAGACTCCTGTATCGTATGTTCACTGTAGACAAGTTACCCTTCAACTTGTCCTTGTACCTAAGCCAAGGACGTCCGACAATTCTTTTACCACCCTCAAATTGACTGTACATCGCAATTTTTAAAATTCTGTCATCGGGCATCCTCAATACATGACCAGCCCACCGCAATTGCGATTGAATAAGGAACGATTCAATTCCAGATATTTTGCATTTTGTGAATAATTCGGTATTTGATAACTTGTCGCGGAGGCTAAGACCACATATGTAGCGTAGACAGCTTTTATGGAAAACGTCCAGCTGATTAATGTGATGTCTGTATGTGGTCCATGACTCAGATCCATAAAGAAGAATGGAAAGAACAACAGCACGGTAGACAAGGATCTTTGTGTCTAGTCTAATACCCCTTTCGTTCCACAAGCGATGGCGAAGATTTCCAAAGGCAGAAGTGGCCTTAGCAATCCTGTTGACAATTTTATCACCAAGAGAACCGCCCTGGTTCACCTTGCTACCAAGGTAACGAAAGGACTTGACATAATTGATATCATGACCATCGACTTTTAGCTTGCGCGCAGGAAATCTATACTCTGGTGGATTTTGCTTTACGCCTTCAACTTGTTTTGGAGTAGGGTGTGGTTGATGCACTACCTCAGTCTTCCTTATGCTAATTGTCAGGCCAAAGGCCTTGCACGCGGTTGAAAAGAACCTGCGCTTCTTCAAAGGATGTGGCTACCAGTGCGGCATCGTCAGCGAAGGGCAAGGCACAAATAATTTCGGTGCGAAGAAGAGTCTTGGCCTTAAACCGTTGATGGTTAAATAAGCCAACGGATGACCGAAATTGAAACTTGACACCAGTGTCCAAATCATCAAATGCATGTTTCAGCATTAGTGAAAAGAAGAGCGCAAAGAGGACTGGCGCCATTACACATCCCTGTTTGGTCCCATTCGTAACATCAAATGGATCATACATCATACCATCTGAGACAACATTGGCTTTCATCCCCTCGTGAAAGGAAATGATCATGTTCAGCATGTTTTCTGGAATACAAAGCCTTCTTAAAACTTGCCAAAGAGCATCGTGATTCACAGTGTCGAAGGCTTTCGTCAGGTCAACAAACACCATATACAATTCCTGATTTTTCTCACGGACCTTTTCTGCCACCTGACGTAAGGAAAATATCATGTCAATGGTGCCGCAACCCGACCGAAACCCACACTGGGACTCTGGATATACCTTATCAACGAGACGATTAATGATTCGGTTTAGAATGAGCCTAGCCAGAATCTTTTATATATATATATTGTTTATTTATGCTTACAGTATTTACTATATATCTGCATACATATTTCTTCGGTAATGTAGGGAAGCAACGATTTCAGGCCAGTTTTTAAAAATTCTTTTATACAAAGTTTCTCATTGAAAATTACAAAAAAGAAAAAGCAAAAAGTAAAATAAACAAAATACAGAATTGATAAATGGGGTTTGTAGATGTAGTTTGGTTTTAATATAGGGACAAAACAATCCCTTCTCGTCTTCTTGGCCGGCTGGGTACTTTTGACTAATCCTCTTTGGAATCAAGCTACACAGAATTTCCGCGTCCCATCCTCGTAGGGATTTATCAGGCTATTTCATAGCATCGATATTTATTCGTTTTTTTATATATATTCCTGTAGTACTGGAATTCAGTCATCTTGAGAAAAGTCTTTTTGGCTTCAAGTTGTTTATATCTTCAAAAGTTACTCATTGTGTTTGGCTAATCTGTCGAGGAAAATTGTTTTGTTTTTGCTTTGCAGAACATGATTGAGTTTTGCGAATGAAAGTTTATGTAGTAAGATGAAATAATATGTATTCTATCTCTTTTACTAATCTGCCTGTCGATTTACCTTTAATTAAATCTTTCTCTGTCTGTATTCCAGTATCTTTCTATTTCTCTTTCTCTCTCTCTCTCTCTCTCTCTCTCTCTTTATATATATATATATATATATATATATATATATATATAGTCCTGGTCAAAATCGTAAGACCACTTAAAAAAGTAAGCATTTAAGCATATTATCAAATTTTTAATCAAACAAATGGTTGAAACCATTACCAAAAGGGAAAATATGATGAAAAAAAATGAAATCTGTTTCATTCGAAACGCTTACTTTCTTAAGTGGTCTTATGAATTTGACCAGGACTATATATATATATATATATATATATATATATATATATATATATATATATGTATATATATATATATATATATATATATATATATATATATATATATATATACTAGCAGGATGAATCAACGTTGCCGAGGATTGAATGATGACAAACGATCGTTTCAAAGTTCCATATTTTTATTATCATCGAAATCGATGAAATAGCAAATTTTTCAATCAAATCGATTCATATGTCTCCTCTGATTGGGGATCCACCACAATGCGCCTGGTGGACGCTTTACATTCATCTCGAAGTAACTACGTCCTCTGCAAATTGTCATCTACATTGCACTGTAGAAAATCCACTGTTGATTTTATAAAACTATTTTTATATATAATAGTTTGAATTAAAGGTTAAAATGCTGAAGTCAAATACTATGTTTAAATTGTGCTCTACACAGACACATTCATTTCGAACGCGCCCATGTCATATTAAAAAACATACTGTTGATTTTATATACCTAGCATTACGTGTTGTGTGGTAATAATTGCTTGAATTTAAATAAAAAATAAAATCTCAATCATAATTGTGAATTATGCTTTAAACAGAAAGATCGATAAAAGAAAATAATATGATGAAAGAAGAAACAGGTGATTTTGACAAAATTTAACACTTTTATGCAGTTTAACATAACTTTAATTCATACTATTATATAACATTAATTAAAATAAATAACAGTATCTTCTCGACAGTGCAGTGTAGACAACAATATATTGTTGACTACGGATCAAAATATTGTTGACTAAGCCACTATGGATCATAATATGACCACCCATATCAGTGCTAAGCGGTGAGACCCCGACTAGAGCAGGCAATCAATCGATCTGATTAAAAAAATGGGCGCTTTTACATAACTTTTACATATTTTAGATAACCAGAAAAACATTGAACTTGTAGAACATTTGTTGATCCTCATTCAATCCCTGACAACCACAAGTGTCCTTACTAGTGTGCATATGTACACATATAAATGCATATATATATGTGTATATATATATACATACATACATAATATATATATACATACATAAATATATATACACACATATATATACATATATATCTATCTTCTATATATCTATAAAAATAGAGATGTGTGTGCCACAGACGATTTCTGATTGGTTAATCCAATAATCACATCTCCTAAAAAACTATGGTTCGTAGGCTCTTAACTTTACCATAAAATATTATGGCTTTATTTATTGTCCATCTTGGAAGGGTTTAATTTTTTCCTAACTTGCGATTTACAAATTACAAAAATACGAAACTAACTTACAATCTAACAATCGAACCTCCGACATCACGGCCGCCATTATGAAACTAAACTAAAAAAAAAAAAAACGCGCGTTCACTCGTGGTCTTTACATTTCGGGTTTGGGTACTTGTGCAGTTTTCCATTGACATTAAAAAATGGAAATATTTAAAAAAAAATATATTGTACGTACTCGTCATGGGATAAAGTTTTCCTACAGAAAAAATCACGTAATTTCATCAAGTAGTTATTTTTTTATAGCGAAAAAAGAAAAAATCAACGCTACAAGCGAAATTAAACAGAAAGTTCAAGTAGGGGGGATTTCCTTTTTTTTTTATAGCGAGGCCAAATTTCGCGAATTTGGCCTTTTTTTAAAGCAGTTTGGCCTTCAAAATTTCTGTTTGGCCATTTTCTTCACCGATGAAATAAAAAAGCAAATAAAAACAACGCAATAAAACTTTTAAAAATACGGCACACTTTTGTTGTTCTTGTTTGTTATTTTTTGGTAATTTTCCTTATTTTTTTATTTTTTCAAGATAGTACTATTAAATGGACACTATTATGCCAAATTAGTTCCCCCCAAAAAATGCACAAAAATTCGATATTTAAGGTTTTGACGAGATAATTTAGCGAATTGTCCGGACTATTGCGAGATAACCATCCATTAGTTTTTCCTGAAATTTTGCCACAAATTGTATTTCATTAGATAGATGTGCATAGTAACAACATTTTTTTTGCCGACAATTCCCGTTGCGTCTCCAGATTTCATCGGTGAAGAAAAAGGCCAAACAGAAATTTTGAAGCCCAAACTGCTTTAAAAAAGGGCCAAATTCGCGAAATTTGGCCTCGCTATAAAAAAAAAGGGAACTCCCCCCTACTTGAACTTTCTGTTTGGTTAAGAATCAAGATGGCTGAATTATTAATTACTCGCTTATAAGACTATCATTACACACAAAAAAAATATAGATTTATTTTTGGGTAAAGTCTCCCCAGGTTTGCCTTTCACTTGAGTAAATAATGGTCTTTTGTTATATATATGGCGTACTATTATCCTTATATATATGATGTTTATGTTTATAACAACATCTTAATACGGCGCTGCTGATCCATAGTCGTTTCGACTGACGGATGCCACACACATGTTTATTATATAAGTGTCTGTGTGTGTCTGTGTGTGTCTGTGTGTCTGTTTGCATTTCCCTACGCTAAAACTCTGTCAATTTTAAGCCTAGAGATTCGAAATTTGATATACAGGGTACTGAGATTTGGGAAAATCGATGTGATAGGTTTTCGACAGAAATTTGGCGATTAAGTGGTCAATATTCAACGATTTGACCTTTGAGAACTCTACCAAACTCCTCCTACAATTGTGGGTCTAAACAGTAAACACGTGATATTTTAGATATAGATTCCTTGGACATGGATCTAACTTATTAACTTTACTTGATCCCTAAACAATAAATGTTAGGAGGTCATAATAGGGGTCAAAGTTTTAAAAAATTGACCGTTTTTTTTTCTCAGCATTAACCTCAAAACACCTGGGCAACGCCGGGCACCGATTGCTAGTAATAATTAAAAGAACACTATTTTCTTTAACCATTAAATACACACACACACACATATATATATATATATATGTAGCAAAAGTATTTGGTACATTGTTTCTTTTCAAACGTCTCAAAAAAT
>NC_136491.1:115579454-115731954 GCF_053919585.1 Euprymna scolopes
ATATTAAAAGGATGAGATTATAAGGGAGAAGAGAAATTTACTTCAAAAGATGCCTTTTGGATGAACAAAGTTGATGTTGCTAGAGCCATAACTCCTATTAAGGTCAAAGAATTGACTTCCTCGGGGGACAAAAGATTGTTTTAAGTTATTTAAAAAGTGTGAATATGTCGATAAATAATTAATTTATATGAGGGCCATACTAAGGGTATGTTTTTGCTTATTATTCTTTGTCAGAAAAATATAATAAAAAATAAAGTTCGAAAGATGAGACATTGTATTTTCGTCCTAAAACCACATGTTAAGGGACCTACAATAAAGCGATTGACAGTGGAAATTCTTCTATAAGGAATGTCATAACTTTGTGAATATCGCATGAATTTGAATTAAATTTTTGGAAATAACTAACCTTAATAGAGTTACTTGATGATATAATTTTCATTTTGTTGTGACATATGAAATATTGATATTTTACTCATCTGCAATAAAGCGATTGACACAGTATATATATATATATATATATATATATATATATATATATATATATATATATATATATATATATATATATTTGTTGTTTTTTTTTCGCCATTCAGTTTCGTCAGAATTTGAAGACGAAACGATAGCTTATAAAATTATAATCATAATAACAAAACATTTATAATTTGAAAGAATTTTTTCATAATTTATTTTTAATAAGAATGACTAATTGACAAAAAATGTTTACAGATTCTATTTTATCAAAAGGACGATTTATGACTGATTACGTATTTGTAAAGATTGAATTTAAAGGCATGTCGTTCTATGTAAGAACGTAGCAATGGGGTAATATGTTCCGTTGATGAGAAATTCTTTGAATGTTAGTCCGTTCCTGGAAATTTCGCATGATGCGGAATACACGAACGTAAAAAAAAAAAAAACGTAAAAAACGAGTAATTACTGTGAAAATAAAATACAATGGCATCAGAGATTGGAGTTTAGTTCCGCATCTTCTATAAAAAAAGAATAGTAGAGTGGAAACATTCAAGCAACGTCTCTTCTTCTATAATGTGTCTATAGTCGATTTTATACTCGGATTTATCAACATGGGTACTTTGAGTGACCTCTTCTTCAGATAGGACGTGGAATCCATCATAGGATGAATCTGACACATCTTCTAATAAGTTCCCCACTCTCCCTACGGTGCAAAGCTTGCTCCCTGTGACTTTTATATTCGTTTATCTCAAGGAAAATCTTAGGGGTTGTCGTTATGAGGCAAATTGAGGAAATGAAATATGCTATAACAGGAGGCTTTTCAAAAAGTCTTCGAATGGTACAAGTGCAGCCAGAGGAGATTACTTCAAATGAGATTATAGGTTCATGTGTGTACTCTCAATAAAAGTGCCTATACGAAAAAAAATCTAGAAACGTATTAAAGGCACCTCGTATTTTATCAAATTTAATCAAACCAGTTTTCATATACAAAGTGAAAGTGTCAACTCTGATCCACGAACTAGAAAAAATGAATTAATTTGACATGAAACCTCGTTTGTATCAGATTGATGAATATTTGAGAATATCAGTCGATTTATGTTGGAAGATGAATGCAACACCCTGAATAAAACACTAATATTGTCAAAAAGTATCTCCCGCTTGTCAATCCAGTATCCATTAAAATCTTAACTAAAATCTGGGCAAAAGCAGAAACGAGTTCGTCCCTCCCGCGGTGAAGGCTGGCTCAAGACAAGACAAAACGATGTAGGCGTGGGTCTTTCACTAAAGAACTGAAATACAAAACTAAGCAAATTTTGAATGAGTTGCATAAAGTTGGGCATTTCCATAAATAAGAATAAATACGAATTATGCTGTGACAAATTATCATATGAAGGACATCAAATAGCTGAAGAAAGAATTACAATTATTGAAGTCAAATAGTAATAACAGTACTGTATACGCTAAAAACAAAAGAAAAAAAAACGATTTTTTATTAAATATTTTATAAAAATTCGAATAATATAAGTACTCAAGCAAAGTAATACACACACATATACGCATATATATATATATATATATATATATATACGTACATATATATATATATATATGTGTGTGTGTGTGTGTGTGTGTGTGTGGAAAATTTCAAATAATATGAGTATATAAGCAAAAAATATACACACAAATATATATATATATATATATATATATTGAAAAATTCAAATAATATTAGTAAACAAAACAATACACAAATATATATATATATATATATATATGTATATATATATATATATACATTGATGATCATATTTATTGGCACGGTAAAATAAAAGTTAAATTTTGTCTAATAAATTCTAAAAAAGGGATTAAATTAAAGAAAATAACAAAGTATATTATGTATTTTTAACTGGCCTTTCCGATGCAGCAATCGGATTTTAGAAAAAATAAATAACAAAGGAACAACAAACATAATTGCAAAAAACCCTTGTTCAAAATTATTGGCACGATTTATTTAATAATCAATTGTATAGCCTTTGGCCTTGATTACCTTCCTCAGTCGCTTTTCATAGTTTACAACCAAGTTGTTGCACTCTTCAGTAGTAATTTTAGCCCACTCTTCCTGACAATAATCCTCCAATTGAATAAGATTCTAAGGCTTCCTTTGCATTACCCTCAATTTTAATGTTCTCCATAAATTTTCAATTGGATTAAGGTCTGGGCTTTGTGATGGCCACTCCAAAACATTAATATGATTGTCCTCAAGCCATTTCTTAGTCAGTTTAGCCGAATGCTTTGGGTCATTATCTTGCATGAACCACCAACGACGACCAAGTGAGAGCTCTTTAGCAGAGTCTTTCAGGTTTTCATCCAATATTTTAACATAATCTTCCTTTTTTATGCTACCTGTGACCTTAACAAGTCGCCCTGGTCCAGAGGCAGCAAAGGATCCCCAAAACATCAAACTGCCTCCACCGTGCTTCACTGTGGGTATGGTGTTCTTAGGCAGGAAAGCTTCGCCAGATTTTCTGTAAATATAAGACACTTTATTATGGCCAAATAACTCTATTTTCGTTTCGTCAGTCCATAGAACACGTTTCCAGAATGCAACATCAATATGACGTTTTGCAAAGGCTAGCCTTGCTTTCAGGTGCATAGGCTTCAATAAGGGAGTCTTTCTCGGACGACATGCTTTAAAACCAGCTCTCTTCAAAACTCTACCAACTGTATGTCGAGATACATTCACTCCAGAGGTGCTCTGTTCATCAACAATCTCCCCAACAGAGATCCTTGGGTTTTGTTTTACTTGTCGAACAATTTTCCGTTCATCTCTTGGGGAAAGAATCCTTTTTCTCCCTCTACCCTCTAAACTCATAACGTGGCCTTGCGATTTGAACTTGTTTATTATGGCTCTAACAGTGGATTTGGGAAGGTTTAGCTTCTTTGAAATCTTATCATAGCCCTCCCCATTGGTATGGCATGCTACAACAAGCTTCCTGACGTCTTCGCTGTGTTCCTTAGTTTTAACCATGGCGATTGAAAATTATAATTTAGTCACTTATAATAGTTAAAATAAATCGCTATCTAAAAATTATCTGAAAAAAATTATTCACTGAATTAGCGTTAAACAAGCATAATATGGCTATAAAAAAGTTCAGAAAGCACGTAAACCGGAAATTCAATTGATATTATACTGATACTAAAAGAAAAACAAAGCCGTGCCAATAATTTTGAACAAGGGTTTTTTGCAATTATGTTTGTTGTTCCTTTGTTATTTATTTTTTCTAAAATCCGATTGCTGCATCGGAAAGGCCAGTTAAAAATACATAATATACTTTGTTATTTTCTTTAATTTAATCCCTTTTTTAGAATTTATTAGACAAAATTTAACTTTTATTTTACCGTGCCAATAAATATGATCATCAATGTATATATATATATATATATATATATACATATATATATATATATATATATATATATATATATATATATATATCAGATTTGAGATGTTCAAAAATAGGAACCAATGAATAGAACGAGGTTGTTAGATAGTGCTCAATAACAAGGGTCTTTTCTTTTTTTCTAAAGGGTCGAATGGTTCAGGGTCGCCTGACGAAGACTTATTGACTGAAACACATGACTGTTTGCATCGACAATATGTAACTGTTTACTTTATATACTATTTTAAAATAGATTTTAACATTTTTGAAATTTTAAGATGATCATTTGTTCTTCGTATTTATTTGTATTCTCCGGATGACTGTTCTCACCTTGGGTGTTATTTCATAACATTTTGGTCGGTGTATCCTTCGACCTTCTTTATGCGTATCTTGTCAACTCGGGAATCTCTCTGTCGAAGTCGGGAATCTGCACGGAATTTCGAACGGAAGCATGTTCTGATTCTACCAGCCTTGACTAACCTAGCCTAAGTCATTTATAATTGTATTTTCGGTTGCACACACTAAGCATTAACCCTAAACTTTCAAACAATTTTAGGTTGGTATGCGTCAAAAACAATGTCCTGTTCGTCCTCCGGGGTATTATGCTCGAACCATTTGAATATCGTTTCTTCGACTAGATTTTGTGGATACATTTAGGTCCCTATTCCAATATTATATCTATCTATATATCTATAAAAGCGAACGTGTCTGTGTGTGTGTGTACATTTCCCTACGCAATAACTCCGTCAATTTTTAATCTACAGACTCGAAATTTGATATACAGGGTACTGAGATTTGGGAAAATCGATGTTATCAGTTTTCGGTCAGAAATTTGGCTGTGAAGGGGTCAAAGTTCAACGATTTGACCTTTGAGAACTCTACCAAACTCCTCCGATAATTTTGGGTCTAAACACTTGAAATATTAGATATAGGTTCCTTGGACATGGATCAAACTTAATAACTTGATCTAAGCTCAAAATAATACATTTTAAGGTGCCATAATAGGGGCCAAAGTTAAAAGAAATTGACCTTTCCGGTCTCTACCAAATTACTCAGACAATTTCGGGTCTAAACATTTGAAATTTTACTTAAAGGGTATTCAGAGATAGGGCAAGCTTTTTCATCGGCTTGGGTCAAATGTTTTTAGTTACCAATTTATAAATGTATGTATATATGTATGTTTGCATGTCTGCCTAAAAATTTCGACAGAGGCGACGGATTTTACCAATATCAGTATCGTTTTAAAGTTCGACCTTTAGTACAACAAATATCGAAAAATTGCTAAAAACATTAATATTTTCACCTTCAACTAGGCACTTTTCTACAGGGGGGGGGGTCGCTTTTTTCGCCGATATTTTGGAAAAGTTATCCTCTCCTTTCGAATGTCTAGCCTAAATGTTAACATAAGTCATTTCGGGTTTGGCGATGGTCGTAACCGCAAAGACGTCAGGTTTTTTTCCCGTTCTTTTCCTTCTTCGCGGTTCGGGTTCGAGCCTGCCTTCCTACTACCAATATTTTAAATTTTTTGCTCACCATACACATCCAAACACCCGGGAAACGCCGGTCTGAAATGCTAGTATATCTATAAAAGTGAAAGTGTATGTGTGTCTCTCTGTGTCTGTCTGTGTACATTTCCCTACACAATAAATCTGTCAGTTTTCAGTTTACAGACTCGAAATGATATACAGGGCATGGAGATCTGGGAAAATCTTTGTAATCCGTGTTCGGCCGGAAATTCGGCTGTTAAGGAATCAAAGTTAAAAAATTTGACCTTTGAGAACTCTACCAAAATCCTCCGACAATTTTGGGTATAAACAGTTGAAATTCTAGATATAGGTTCCTTGCACATGGATCTAACTAACTTAATAACTTGATTTGAGCCCAAAACAATAAATTTTAAGGGGTCATAATAAGGGTCAAAGTTAAAAAAATTAGCCTCTGCGGTCTCAACCAAATTACTCAGAGAATTTCTGGTCTAAACATTTGAAATGTTACATAAAGTGTATTCAGAGGTAGGGCAAGCTTTTTAATCGGTTTGGGTCGAAATTTCCGCTACCAATATATAAATGTATGTATGCATGCATGTATGTTTGCATGTCTGCCTAAAAATTTCGACAGTATTGTTTTGAAGCCCGACCCTTCAGACGATAAATACCGAAAAATTGGCTAACAGCATTAATTTCTTGACCCTCAACTGGGCACTTTTCAACAGGGAGGGATCGCTTTTTTCACCGATATTTTCGAAAGCCATCCTCTCTTTTCGATTGTTTAGCCTTAATTTAAATCTACGTAACTTCTGGTTTCGCGGTGGTCGTAACAGCAAAGACGTCAGGCTTTTTATCAGTTCTTTTCCTCCTTCACGGTACGGGTTCGAGCCGGCCTTGCTACTTCCACTTATTTTTTCGCTCAACACACACCTAAAAATCCCCGGGCAACGCCGGGCACCCATGCTACTATATATATATATATATATATATATATATATATATATATATATATATATTTATATATATAAATTTAAAGGAGATTAGAACAATAGTCTAAAGAGCTGAGTGTATTTTAATGTAACAGTGAAATTACTAGTTTCATTAAAATACAGGAAAGAAAAAGTGCTCGTTGTAATTTAGATATATTACTTAATATATATATATATATATATATATATATATATATATATATATATATATATATATGTAATATTTTCGCAAGCAGAGAAAGCTATGATTAATTTAAAGCAGTTGTAGTATATTACTCTTAGTCTGCATGTTTGTTCCGTCCACGTTTTCTTGGAAAACGCTAGGTTAATCTGACTGAAAATTTGTATGAACCTTTGGTGTGATAAAGATGCAGCGACATAAGTATTATGGTATCCATTCGATGTACAGCTAGGGATTAATAGGTATTCATAATAGTCATTATTTATTCTTTACTG
The DNA here is from genome assembly GCF_053919585.1 of Euprymna scolopes. Lineage (NCBI taxonomy): Eukaryota > Metazoa > Mollusca > Cephalopoda > Sepiida > Sepiolidae > Euprymna > Euprymna scolopes. The sequence goes on from NC_136491.1 coordinate 115,586,298, forward strand.
ATACCATCGATTTGACATAACGCACTTTTTCTAAATCAACGGGGTAAGCATTTATCCCTGTTAACGGACTAAAACGTCTGTGGTTTATAATGATGTGCTAAAAGACTAAAATTTGTAGGTGGAAAAAACATGTTTCAGACCGTCGGGTTTTTATCGCAATGTTCGCATTAGAGTTTAGTTTTCCATCATCTTTATCCATAATTATATCAAGATATTATTGCTTTTATATAGAAAATCTCATTTTTTCCTTTTTCACTTTTATCCGTACTTGTTGATCTTTTAAATACTATAATAGACTATCGAAACTTCCAGTCTATTACGTAATGTGTCGCTTACTTATTAATACATGGCTGGCGTAACCCTAACTCAGAATGGTAGTCGTTCGAATTTATATAAACGCCTATATGTATTTATGCACAGTATCTTTGAATAGTTATCGTTCACATATCTTCATATATAAGCATAATTTAAATTAACCTTTCAAAAAATCCTCCGCTGAGTTTAGCGAAAATCGCTTCTAAATTAAGCAAACCGTAGTCGTAATTCTTTTAGTGTATGGCACAATCCCGGAGAAGAGTCTGCACAAATTTATATCTCTTTATTTTTATTACTTAGCTTGTAGGCGAAGCCAACTCATTGCATTCTAGTTTCTTCCATCTGATTTAAATCTGATTAAATGACGAAAATGGGATATTTCCTATTTTTTTTTTTAAAAACACACACACATTTTAATATGCCGTTATAATTCATACTTGACAGTCATTTTATTAAATCTTAATTCACCAGAGAAAATGTCGGAAAAGTTTCGCTTAATACTGTGAAGACATGTGAACGATAACTATTCAAAGATACTGTGCATAAATAAATGTAGGTGTTTATATAAATTCGAACGATTACAATTCTTAGTTAGGTTTACGCCAGTCATGTATTAATAAGTTATTGACACATTACGTAACAGACTGCAAGTTGCGATGATCTATTATAGACGGCATTCTTCTGATCAGTAAAAGGACCGAGCAACAAAAATCTTATGTATACAAAGTATTTAAAAGAATCTACGACTACGGATAAAATTTAAGAAGGGAAAAATGCGATTTTCTATATAAAATTATTAATTAAGTATTTAGAGTTCCGATACTTTGAAAGAAACGGTTTATGGACATATTCAACTATTGTTATTTGAAAGCTGTGTTGGTAAACTACGCTAGCGAACGTATCGTAGCTTTTTCTTTAGCCTTATATATACTAGTAAAAATGTATGATCCGAGCTAATATATTCCTAGTTTAAATAGACTCATTTAGGAAAGGCGGACAGAACTTTCCTTCCAACGTGATACCTGTAAACAATTAAGATATTTTTGTAATATGTTTTTACTTTTGCCACCCAAGGTTTTACCCGAGGCAAATAATTGTGCAAGAGAATCTGTTTTCTTCCTTCAGCAAATGCTTAATCTTACGTGCCATCGTGCATTTACGCGACATTCTCCAAGTATTACAATAAAATAAACGATGAAAGATGAGACAACGGATTATCACGGAATACACGTGACAACGTCGTCCTTCCTAAACCTAACCCTAACCCTAACCCCCCAAACTTGTTTGCTTTTCATCTCCTCTTTTGATAAACCGATTTTCTAGGATTTCAACGTCGCTAGAATTAGGAATCCTTTCCTCTCCTCCGCCCTCATCCATTAGCACCACTGTTCTCCAATTACAAATCCGGATCATCGGAAGTAACAAAACCTATTAAAATTGGTATCCAAACACATGACACAAAGTATCTTTTTTCTTCTATATCTTTTTTCTTCTATATCTTTTTTCTTTTATACAAAACTTGAAAGGCTTTATTATTTTTTGGTGACAAAATGTGCACTCACTACAATAACATAAGAAAACGATAAAACACAAACAAAACAAAATAAAACACAAACAAACAAATACAAAAAACAATGACCGTTTAAACATAGTTTTGCACGTTTTAAAAATAAATTAGGTAAACAATGTAACTATCAATGACATACATACTAGTAAACATAACCTCCACTTTTCTTAGTTTTTTAGATGAGGATTGGTTATTCGTATTATTTGGATTATCTTGAGTATGATTTTCACAACGTTTCAGTGGATGTAACCTCCGACTTTCTTCAGGTGTATATTGTCGAACCTGTGGCACAGTCGTTAGAGTACTTGAAAAATCACTTGTAAAAAGTAATATTCTCCGAAGTTTGAAGGTTAAATCCTAAGTGTGGGCGACCGAAAAAAATACAATTGCGAATTACTTAGAACCTCTAACAAGTCATGGCTGACGGAACAATAGCATGCTAACTCTGTGAAGTAAATAAAGGGTTCCGCTTGAAATTTCGTCCAAATTCCCAAGTTCGACAGAAACATTAGTTCGACAAGATACACCCGAATAAGGTGAGAGGTTATAGCGACCGAAACCTGAAAATGGTGAAATAAAGGTGTATGCTTTACAAGAAACAGACAGGTCGAACTGTAACAAAAAAAAAATCCTGCAAGTTTCCTAAGTTTAATAAAATCTCTTAACATATCTATTTGATCCTTAATTTAGTACTCCATTCTCCTGTATTGCCTATTTAGATTGATAGAAAACATTGTAATCTAATGTTCACAGTATTACTATATTTTGCCACTGGAAATGAAACGTGCATACTTATTCTCTTTAAGTAAGTCCTTATCTAAGCATATGACTTTGCAATTTTCTAAATACATAGTAATCTGCTGGTGTGAGATTAAGAGAATATGGTGGGTGATATATAGTTTCCAGACATTTTTACTACGATATCTACCATTATGAAGGATTATAAAGAGCATAAGTGACTCATTTCCCAACTTATTAATGACATTTGCTACGAGAGCAGTAACTAGAACTCGCCATTAATGAATATGTCTAACAGTTATAAAGTGCAACAGTTGTATATGCACAGATAGTAGATCAGTGTTGTATAGCGTCGCGATTTTGTCGGCCGATATAATTGACTGGCACATCAAGTAGCAGGTGTCTTGTTTACACGTCTAGCAGCATTAATCTAAGCAGGTGGTTACTCTTCCTTTTTATATTTGTTATCAGCGGCTATAACACTTGTGCTAGTAGCAGTAGATGTGGTGATTCTTTTGTTTGAAAGTCTAGTGTGTTTTACTTTATGTTTATTTAAATCCAAATGTAATTTAGGAGTGTCACAAGGAACACGCTTGAGTTGTCTTTTTTCACGAGTAATGCACGGGGTATGCAGTCTACTTGAGAATCTAAATAAAGCTGAATTCCAGATGCATTTATAACCTGAACGGTAAGGTTCGATAACTTACTAGGTGTCTTAAATAAGTTTCCAGACATTTTTGTACAGACATTTAAAATTGTCGTAGATTCTTGAAAATTTACTATGTTATTGCTATATATCTGATAAGATGACTGACCAATTTTTATGATTCCAGGTTTAAATGAACAGCGCCAGCAGGGATTGGAATGCACCATATCCAAACCCAACTGTCACAGCTGGTGAATTTCAAAAATACAATCTGGACGTGAGGACATTTTAGAGAACGATATGCAATAAAATTCTGTTTTAAATGTGGAAAAAATGCCACAGAAACGTATGGAAGACTTCTGACATCTTTTGGACCATCTTGCATGAATTGAGAATCAGTTCCTGAGTGGCATAAGAGATTCAAGGAAGGCAAGGAGTCTGTGAGATGATGATGAGAAGTGTGGAAGAAGTAAGAATATACGAAGACTAGTGTTGATTAGCCAAATAAAGAATTTCATAGATAAGGACCGTTGTGTATCTATAGTGACAATAAGTGTACAGTTTTATATCAGTGTGGGAACCGTAAACACAATTATTCGAAAGGTACTGAAGATACGATAGATTTGTCCCAAAAGTGCTCAGAGAAGATCCGTCCAAAACACAAACTAGTTTTCCAAGATAGGCACAAGACAGTTCCTTACCTTCCGTATAGTCCAGTCATTGTCCTTGTGACTTTTTATTATTACCTAAGCTCAAGGATAACCTTAGAAGCTTGCGTTATAAGACAACTGTAACGATGGTCATTAACACACAAGAGGACTTCCAGAAGTTCTCGGAACGGTATAACAAGTGCATTGCAGCCGGAGGAGATTATTTCGAAGGAACTAGAATTTCATGTGTATACTATCAAAAGATTGACATACAAAAAAAGTCTGGAAACTTATTTAATTTATTTAATCTTCTGTACCGAATGGAAAACAAATTATAAATTCCTTAATTGGAATTCATTTTTGAGATGAGCATTATATATATTAATCTATTTTTATTTCGGATGATTATTCTCATCTTTATTGGTTGTTGTTTTCATCTTTATTAGTTGTTTTTTACGACGTTTCGGCCAACGGGGCCCGTGGCGCAGTTGATAGAGACGTTGAATCTGTACGGTTCCAGATGGACATTGTCTGAAGATAGCGGTTTCAATCCTACCCAAAGAGGTTTACTTGGCCAAAACGTGGTAAGACGACAGCAACTACGGATGGCAGTGATTGCTGAGAATGCAGTTAGGAGATTCGAAGTTCCCATCCGTCGCGGTTACCACCTGACGAAGGCCAGAGGAATAGTTGGCCGAAACGTCGTGAAAAACAACAGCCAATAAAGATGAAACAACAACTAATAAAGATGAGAATAATAGTCCGAAATAAAATAGATTAATAAATTATAAATTGTCAAACTCTGGGACATGGATCCCGTGTGATTTCACCCATCCGTCATCGAGATTACCCTAAACTTCACATTTCACAATGGCGAAAAGATCGCTTAAAATAAAAAAAAAGGTATCGCCTGCCATGTTGTTCTGACTGCACATCGGTAGATAACAATCTCTTCTGATTCTTGAAAGAATCATTTGAGCGAATTTAGACATCAAAGTCATGACTTCCTTTTCATCTAAACGCTTATAGAAAATTCTGATAGATTATGTCAATTCTTTCAGATCAGTAGATATGAACAAGCTGACAGAGATAGATTGGTTGAATGACTGATAGAAGAAACTGAGGCCCATAGACACACATGTAAACATAAACAAGCAAGTGTTGAGTAATCCCTAACCACTTATTTCCTGAGTAAACACTGCTTGATTCTATTGACAAGGTTAAGTCTTAAAAAATGGAAACACTATCTAGAGAAGCGAGGAAGCATAAATAAATGGTTTTCTTAAGTCGTTACTAATTTTTATCATTACCAGGCTCGACTTTGTTTAACGTTGTGAATGCAATGGGGGCCAGTGTATCAATGTGATTCGCCGTGTATAAACAGAAAAACATGCTCACGCACACACAAAAAAATTTTAATCTCATTTTTATTTTTCTCTATTATTATTTTTATATATTCAGCTCCTTATACTTTCGTATATTTCTTCGAAATATTTCTATCATTCACCACCCATTCAGCCTTTCCTGTATATCTACTTTTAAAAAATTTAAACATAGATGTAAACTTTTCAGCGATGGACAATAGAAGTCGTCTCGTAATTCTAAATATTCTACCAAAACGAACCATGTAGTACATTCCGTAAAACAACAAATATATTGCGTTTTGAAGAAATGTAAATCTATATAATACTAAAAGTCTATGGATCTTGTATGTTTGCAATCAGATTTCCGGTTTTCAACATCCGGTTGCGCATGCGTAAATAGCAACGTCTTCAATCCGTTATTCCAATTCCGGAATTTTTATATCGCTTTTAATACAAACAATTTCATTTAATTTGATCAAATAGTTATTTATATATACAAATAATACATAGATTCATAGATAATTATAATATATATTATAAAATCTATTTATCTATGAATCTATTAATAATATGAAATATTACCCTATACAATTTATGGAAAGAAAACACCTCTCACTTTCCCTCTAATAGATTTCAACACTCCTACTCCCTCTGTTTTCGTTACGTACGCGAGAAATAGTTACGTGTATGTGTGAGAGAGAGAAAAAGGGGGCGATGTAAAACTGGATAGAGTTATCCCCCTTAACTAATGCAGACCTTTTTACTAGAGGGCGTTATTACAAAAAAAATTCTTTTTCTTCTTCCCATGTTTTTTAAAGTCGTCTGCTTACATTTCCAAACGGAAAGCTGAATCGGTAAATGCACACATTTCTATTACATTAAATAGTGTTTTCCTTTACACAATGGGTACTGAATGTTTGCTTAAATTAAATGAAAAAAGTTACATTTTATTTTCATTTTCTATTTAAAAAGCCATTATTAACATGTGGAGAGTGTTTTTTTTTTATTATTCTGTACTTTCAACTAACAATTTCATTTAAAAGATGATATATCAAAATTTGAATTTAACTATAATAAGGATTATGATACCTGTTCAGTGCATAAGTATGACCAACCACTTATAATTCAGTAACTGTAATTTAAAAAAAAAAATAACAATTATAATAAACAGAACGACTCATAGAAATCTATCTATATTCTTTTTTCATTTTAATATACTTTCATAGAAATGCTTCTGTTATGTAAAAAAAAAAAATTTTCTTTATGCCACAAGTGTCACGCTCATACATGAATTCCATAGCTAATATAACGTACTGACCCAACGGGTAACGGGTGGTCTAGTTATATATCATTTTCTCCGGGAACTCAACATATCAGCGATCTCTTCAATCTCTATTTCTGTTTTTGTAAAGTTACTTCTTGGAATAGAAACCTACAAAAATTCAAATACGTACAACCGACACACATGATATTATGAGGGTTAAAAACCAATAAACCTTTTAATACATATAACTCATATCAATGATATTATAGGGAGAGAAATCTATACAACTTTAAAGCTGTATAACACAATGAATTTATAGGGTACACATATAAAACTTAAATACGTATAACGATATCAATGATATTATGTGTGTAGAAAACTACCAGGTTGACAAGAAAGTTCTTGCGGTTTTAACCTTTAAACTTAGATGGCCATATCTCGCCTCAAACAAAGATTTAATTATCGAAGTGAGCACCATCAGAATCAACACTTTTGCGAACGCAAGACAAGTTTATCTATGCAAGTAACGTACAAATATTGCGTTCTGGTAGCGATGAAGTAGCTGAAAGCGATTTTTATATCTCTTAGGTTTTTTAAGCATTTCTCACCCAGAGATGTTTTAAAAAGTTGTAGTCGGTGGGTGAGACGTCTGGAGTATGGCGGAGGAGGCAAAGTTTGGTAGTCTAATACGTTCACCTTCTGCAGCGTCGGTTTAGCAACGTGCAGTCGGGTACTGTTGTAGAGGACAATTAGACATTTTCTTTTGACCAATGCTGGCTGTTGTCGAAGTTTCTGATGCATTTCATCCATCTGTTAAACAGTACATCGCTTGTATTAAAAAACAAAAACAAAAACAAAAAAAACTAGTGGATGAGTCCGGTCGCAGACCACCAAACAGTCAGCATGGCCTTCTTTTGGGGCAAGTCAGGCTTCGTTACGTCTAAATCAGAAGTTATCGAGCAGTTGTTACTGGATTGAGGCCGACTAAGGCTCTTAAATGCGCGTCAACATCCAATGGCCGACAACTACGGTCATCATCTTCAAGATTCTCATCGCCGCCACAGAATTTCTGAAATTACCATTATGCAGTGTGTTCAGTAGTGGTTCGTGAGTCAAACGCTTCGTTGATATCGCGAGCTGAAAAGAAGACATAATCGTTTTAAAACAATAAGATGTAGCGAAAAACGCTTCATAAAACGATATATAAAGTAAAGGTATTCTAACGAATACTTTTTGTAAATAAAAGTGGACATAAATTCAATATTATGTTAAAAAAATAACGGTTTTTCTTGATAATTTTTTCAGTATTATAATTATCCAAATTACAACAAAAAAAAACAATTCTAAAAAATAATTATTTTAAAAAAGATTTCAATGATATTAAATTAAAAGGTTTCTAATCCAAAATATATTCATATAAGAGAATACAGAAATATTGAGATAATAAAAATTGTAAATCCCAAATCGGCCTTAAAAAAATCGTTTTGATTTTATTATTTAAATTGATAGAGGCTGGTCCTTATGTTTTGCGCTTTTTTTAAAATAAAAATACGGTGGCATGTAACAATTATTATCTTTAAATCCATGTGTCACCAGGAAACGTAAAATTGAATTTTATTCTATTAACTCTAGCCTGTGTAGTTCGTTAATAAAAATCTTACAAAAGTTAAGTTGTATATTATTTTTTATCCATAGTAAAAAAGCAATTATTTCCATTAACAATTATAACGCTATTGCTTATCCATGGAAATTGACACAGACACACGAAATGATGACGCCACTATTAATGCGTGTAATACTGATGTTTTCCACATCGCTGTGGAGGTGCCTTGTGTTCTAAATTAAATCCCAAACGACAAAAAGTTTTCTTGCTAGTAAATAAGAAAGAAAAACAGATAATTGGTTTTATTATATTATTTTGCAAGTCAATCAATTAGCGATTTTACTTAGATGATGTACCTAGAGGATGCACCATATGCTACTGAAAGAATAAAGAATTTAATATTTTTATTGTTATTTTTTATATTTCAAGCGGACCTCCGCTCTTGGTCACAAAAAAGTATCGATATATATATATATATATATATATATATATATATATATATATATATATATATATATATATATATATATATATATATATATATACTAGCAAAAGTACCCGTCGTTGACTGGGTTCAAAAACAGCCTACAGAAAATGGACTCTGATTTATAAAAGTATGATAGGTTATAAAAAGGAAGGTTTGTAATGCGATAGCTTCAAATTTGAGGGTATCAAAACCAAAGCAAAATATGATGAAAGTAAAAATAAAATAGATAAACCCCATAATTTATTATACCATACCTGTTTACACTGAAACACTTATCACAATATTTTGTGGATCTATATTAAAAAAAAAAAAACCTTGTTAAACTTTGTGACATATTTCCATTCTATGGAGGTCAGGTGCGAACGAACCCCCCATAATTTTATTATACAATATTTCTTCAAACTGACACATAATTATCAAAGTATATTTACGCATATAGATATGAAAAGTCTTTATTAAAGTGTGTGCCTATTTCTATTCTATGGAGGCCAGGCGGGAACACAGACCCCACAATTTATTATACCATCCCTATTTAAGTTAAAACATACTTATCAAAGTATTCTTATGTACATATGTATCAAAAATACTTGTAAACGTTTTTTTTTAATTTTTAAATTTGTTATTTCCATACTTTGTGGACCAGGCACGAACGCAGACCCCACAATTATAATGAACCACAGTTCTGACACATCAAACATAACCATTCCTGTGTCCCGATACATATTCTATCATTATATTTAATCAGTTTTTTTTAAAATAGTCAACCATATAGGAGCCTATTCTTGACTAGTCACACGCGCACACACACACACACACACACACACACACACACACACACACACACACAGACATTCAGCTTTATATTTATACATATACCTATACACACACACACATATATATATATATATATATATATATATATATATATATATAAACGATTTGATTTGTATCGAAATTGGATATATTTGGAGTTTGTTTCCACAGCTCTCTTAGAGCACTTAAATTTGCGAGACCCATTCAAAACTTTTATACATTACATTAAAATTTCAATAAAATAGGATACTTTTAAAGTTATAAGAGCAATTTTTTAATTTGTCTTCCGTAAGGGGGTATTTTGTACAACTTCCTATGTCTGTATGTTCTAGATCAGTCATTTGGGCACTCTACTGTCGATTTTCGAAATGTAAAACACCTTAATTAACAAAATAAATCCAGAAATATAGATGTGAAACAGAGAAATAAACGTATTAAAAAATTCGAAAAAAGATAACAGGACAGTGTAAACCAAGTAATGGCGGAACAAAGAAATAACAACACCAAAAATACAGAAAAGGAAAACAAAATATATTGTAGAAAAAAGAAGAAGAAATATTCGAAACAATGGAGTAAAAAAAGAAAACATGAACAAAAATAGAAAACAAATGATCAAAGACGAAAGGGTTCGTGTTCAGATTTAGTGATGTTTCAAACTGCCGCATTTCAAGCTAAAAGATTATTACGTACTTATATGTAATGTCGGAATTAGTATAAGTTCTAATAATTACGAAAAATGATTCAGTAAATGTTCTAGATGTATTTTAAATAAAAAGTCATCCACAATTACCTTAAGATAGTTTGTGTTGTAAAACGAAGCTATTTTGTTAAATTCAAAGGCGATAAGCTAATTAGTCATGAAGAATTGGTCGCACAACTCTTCTATATCAAAACATGCGACAAAGCTTACTTATTAGATTAATTCTTATTTAACTTGTGATTATTTTCCTACAAACCGTTATTCCTAATTTTTTTTAGACAAATGCTAATTTCGACACGAGACGTAAGTACATAATAATGCTTTCACCTGAAATGCGCTCGTTTAAAATATCACTAACCCGCACGAGCACCGAGGAAAAAATTGGTGATAAATAACAGAATTGATAATAAAAATGTAGGGAAAAAAACAACATGGAAATGATTGAAACATAAACTAGGGAAAAGAGAAAATAATAAAAAAAGGTAAAGGACAATAAAAAATTGAAAAAAAAACAAAAACAAAAAAAAAGCAACAACAAAAAACAAAAACACGAGGCGTTTTATTAAGTAAAGAAGAGAAAATACTGTCAGTCTGTGTGTAAATATTTAACCTATAGACTCTTAAACTGCTGGTCACATAACACTGAAATTATCAGCAAATAGTAATCATACACGAAATATGGTTTATAACAAGTTAAGTCTTTGTTTGGCTAGGTGAATAACGCGTACATACATATATAGGCAATTTGAAATGCAAAATGTTCATTTCAACTTGCAAACATATTTTAACTTCTTTCTGCGCATGTTCAAATTCAATTAATTTCCTCAAGTCGTTTAATATTAAATCTCTCTTACATATCTTTCAGCAGCTACATTGGTGGGAGACATGGCTGAAGCGTGAAATGTTTTGGTTAACATTCTAGCTGATGGCATACAAGTCATTAAAAAACGCTTTTGAAATCTGTACTATATATTAGGTACAATATAATATTCAATAGCGAATTGACTCAGTTATAATAAATACGAAATCTACACAAATCAAAATATATTTAAGCGTATTTTATGACAGTAAAAACCAGGGCGACCCACGCTTATAAAAAATAAAGTAAAGTAAAAAGAAAAGATAAAGCGGGGGAAAATAATAATGAAGAAACAGAGAAATACAAGAATAGCAACCTGCTCTCACGTAAGAAAGAAGAGATAATGTGTGTGTGTAAGAGAAGAGAAGAGAGAGAGAGAGAGAGAGAAAGAGAAAGAGAGATAGGGTTTTGATAAAAATATAGAATTAAAAAAATCGAGCTGAAAAGACGTAAGCAAATATCCAAAATGGCGTCTGTAAAAAGAGTTGAAAGGAAATGGAAGCGTAAAGGGCAAGTTATTAATGTTGCTCGCATTTGAAAGACGGAAATACGACGTGGAATAGATTGGCATTTCGTCGCCACCGAGCAGGAAATACGCCATTCATTGTGCATAAAATGGGACAAGTAAAATATTGACACAAGAAATGCGTATTTTCTTCTATTTATAACTATAATCATTTGCAAACGTCTTTCTTAACTCTTTAAGCATGATATTTGTTGAAAGATAACGAAGGAGCATTGAATATCTTTGTACTTCAAACAAGTCTATACCCATATTAATAAAGGCTAGGGCGTTAATATCTTAAACCAGTCGGCTGTTGACAAGTACGTAGTATTGTGATCCTGGCGTTCTAAGGCTACAACCCCCAGGTGGCAACTTGGGAAAAACCCGACGACTTCAGAAAATATAGCTATCATCACGGAAAAAAGCACATCCGAATACTCTTCACCACATGCTTTATTGTCATACAACTACGCACCGATTGATGACTTATGAATTGGTGAGTTCCGGGATGTGCTCCGTAAATTCCTGAGTGTGTTCTGTTAACGCTCGGATGTGTTCAACATATTCTAGACCCCTGGGACTTTCGAAAACACGCAGGGACATGCTGTGCCAATCTGACTTACAGACGTTTAAACGTACGACCTACATAGTGAGCCTCACACTGATATTTTAATTGATATACAAAAAACATTTCTTGTAGTGTGGAAAGTGTATCTTTCTTAAAAGCTTGGAAGGCAGTTATAGTGCCAAACACCACACGAGAAAGCTTTTGAATATAAGCATTGTTGCCTGAAGACGTCTCTATTTACTAAATACAAGAAGACCAAAACATGCTCATGACTGTGTAGCAACACATTACTGCTTATGTAAAAACAAATTGAAAGTGTAGCTTCAGTATTGACCACTCTTGTATTAACCTTGTTATATTTCACTGGTTTCCTTACCTCTGGAAAATAGCAACCTAATATATATATATATATATATATATATATATATATATATATATATATATATATATATATATATGATTATAGATAAAACTCGATGTTTTAGGTCATAAAACCGAGCAAAATACCTAGCCCATCAACTTAGAATGATTGATTTATACGAAATCGATGGGTGAATATTGTTAAATTAGTCCTATCCTAGTATTACACACTACTTTTTATTAATCCTTTTTTTTTTATCTTTAATTGGGAACCGAACGGCTATCATTATATCTAGTTATTCAGTATTATAACACAGGCGCATACGAAATCTCAGCCAGATAAGACACGTAGTTTACTAAAAAAAACGTCGAAATAAAAAGCTAATCCCTATTAACCCTTAAATGTGCCTCGAACAAATAACATAGTAATGTGTTCGCTGCAGCTTATCAAAAATGTCCAGGCAAAATTTCAGTCAGATCGGTCAAGTAGCTTCCGAGAAAAGTGAAATGGGTTGACAGAAAAACATATAGAATAAGAGAAATATAATATAATTATTAAAACATGATGAAAAATAAACCAAAAAAAAAATATTAATAGATTCATTTACTTTTCGCTATATTTCAAGACTTTCTCAAGATTGTCAATTTTATACTTTCTGTATTGAAGTGTTTTAACGCATTATAAATACAGCTTTTATTCGTCTTTACAATTTTACAAAAATCGTTTACAGTTTAATAAATTTACATTATAAGATGTAACACAAATCCCAGAAGGGTAAGATGATATGATAGTAGGCACACGTCTTTCTTTTCTATTCTCTAAACCAGTTTGAAACATAAAATACCACATTCACTCTAGGGATAAAGTCTACTGATCTTCTTTTCTTACAAAAATATGTATGTTCTAATTCATCACTTGGGAGTGGGGCTAGCTAATAAAACAGAAGACACTGCTGAAAATGAAATACTATGGTGGTTAGTAGGATTCTCCCAAATTTCCATATATATCTATGAGCTGCTCACTATTTGCCGGATATTTCAAGAACCGAAAACAAAGCAAGATATTTGGAAAATAAAGGAATTGTTGGGGGATATAAGAAAAAGAGAAGCTGGATTGGAATTTAGGATACGAAGATAGTTTGAAAAAAACTTTAATATTCTTACAAATGCGGCAAAATAACCTCAGTGTAAAATATCACAGGTTACTTTCAAGGTTGAGATGGATTTGACAGTACAGCTACCTTTGCGCTGGTATATTGTTTAAAAAAAGAATAAAATTACCATTTGTGTCGAGAATGTTGTTTTCTTTTTTGTACATGTACAGCTGGACTGGTAATATTTAATATAATTAATAAGCTTTCTTTTGGATGTAGAAATAAATTTACTTACAGCAATGTTAATCATATTTGCGACACGGAAATTACTTACATGGAATTTTATTTTCATGAAAGATACACAAATAATTACGTGTTGCTTGAAAGTTAAACTTTTCTGGTATATTCGCCCGGCAATAATGAAACACAGGTTATGCTAGCAAAACATAAACCAAATCGTGAACTGTGAAACAATTCGGCTTTATTGCCATACTGCAACAAAGCGCAATAGTGTTTTATGCCCAGGAAGCAGAAACCATTGCTGACTGAGGGAATTATCAGTTGTTTTTTTAATGATTGAGAAATCATAATAAATCAACGTTACTTCTGTTTTGAATGATAAAAAAAACAACGTTCGATGGATTCTGTGTAATACGAAAATGCCTAATAATTGTCTTCGAACGAAATTATGACATATTTTTAACCTCGGAGACGAAGTAAAATTGAGTGATCATTTCTTCTGTAAATGAAAGAGCGACTTTGTTTTTATATAAGAGATAAAGTATTTTTAATGTACTAAAAAACACATATGTATGGTGGTAATAGAAATATATTTTTTTTTGTAAATAATAGTGTTTCACTGAATGGAGAAATAAGAGACACCATGTTTTAATGAAACTTTTTGTAAATTGTTCCAATATTATAGAATAGTATTCTAGCGAGTCACTACAACACCGTAAAAAATAAGCTCAAGGAGACGATACGTATTTGATTAGAAATGGTGTTGATGATGCTGGTTATACATATTTTATGTGAGTAAGAATTACAAAGAAATTATTTCGCGTTAACCGTTTCTTATTGACTTGTGACTAGCCCCATGCACGTGTTTCTATAAACAGATTTAAAGCCACTGTTTTGTATTCCATCTTTTCGAACCATGTTGCACACGTTGTCCTCTGTTGAACAGCGCACACCATAGTTTAATGCAATAAAAATAAAAATGTCGAACAACAAAAACGTGAAATGTTAGACACACGTTTAAACGTACACAAAGAGTTTCAGTTATTACACAATTCTTAAAAAAAAAACACTGTGTGTGCGTTTTCTGTTTTTTTTTTTTATTTCAATTGCAATTATTTTCGAAATGAAATGTGAAATTCTCCTCGCTTGTTATTTCCGTCCGCATCTGCACTTCATCAAGCACAGTGTCCGGTTCAAACTGGGGCGGGATCAAGAGAGGGCGTGAAATTCAGAAGGAAAAGGGCATGCCATTGTTCATCTTGCTCTAAAATGCTAAATAATAAAAGTTAACTTCAACTATGAAAAATGATAGAATGTTTCAGATATGACATTGGATGTTAAATTCCTGCAGACATTCCAAAGAGCCCTTTTCCTTAAATTTTATATATTTCCCCTTATATATATATATATATATATATATATATATATATATATATATATATATATATATATATACTAGCAGAAGTACCCGTCGTTGACTGGGTTCAAAAGGAGTTTTAAAAAGAATTCTCATTTATAATAGTATGAAAGGTTATGTAAAGGTGGTATGCATTTAAAGAGATAGTTTCAAATTTTGAGGCATCGAAACCAAAGCAAAATATGATGAAAAGAAAAGTAGAATCTTGCGGAAATATATATTTTTGCGGAAATATATAATTTTTGATATCAACGTTGTTGCCCTTCGTTGTAAAGAGTGACCAACAAAATCGTGTTTTTAGAAAAGCAGAAAAACGGAGATTCTATTATTCGCACCCATTGACGCATTTCAATTTTTAAGTTGCAAAGCGAATGTAAAATTATATATAAAACAATATAATATTAAGCATGTTAGAAGAAACTTGAATGTATTGAAATTATGTGAAACGAGAGTTCCTTTCACTTCTCCCACTTCTGAGGAATCTCAATTTTAGCGATACGTTTCAATAACCAAAATTAAGAATTCAAAAGTAAATGCTTTAAATTAGAAATGATCAAGCTGTGAAATATAGAACTATAGAATTGCATAGAAGATTGTCACACAATCACCAAACAGAAAGGTTGTGTAAGATATACCAAAAATATAAACAATGATTTACAGATATAGGATTCACATAAATATTTAGTTAGTTACAAGAAAAATATTCAGCCTTCGTGTTATTCAAAAAATGTAAGAAATAAGCAACAAACTCTGTTCATTAAATCAATTTGGGAAGTTTTCTACAAAGATACAGGAGCTAGTTTCGAATTGAGGTGACATTTTTTCAGAATCCCATTTGAAAAATCTTTTTTCCTTGATTCAAATGATGGGTCATAAACGACTCACGAACAATGTACACTTTTAGTTTGTTAATTTATCAGAAAAAAACTTATTTATAAAAAGTATTTCTAGTTTTACCATTATAGTGAATATGAAGACATTGTTCTTACTCCCAACTCTAGCGGCATCGAAATATGTTCTGAAAAGCCAATCCTTCTATATGTAAATCATCAACCTTTAGTGTCGGACCTTGTGACTTATTGATAGATACTGCAAAAGACTAACGCATAGGAAACTAAACGTGTTTGAACTTAGAAAACATGTTGGAACGATACTACAGAAATTGATGGATACAAACATCTTCGCCTTTTCCACAGCCAGAAATTATTGTGACCTCTAAAACATTTCTCTAAGTTTCTTGATAACGAGTCTTGTGCCATTGTATAACTTTGGTAGTGAGAGGTTGCGAAGAAGCATGGCCAGAGCATCTAGTTTCAATCAAAGACTATGAAGAGGAGCAGTTATTGGCTTGAGGGAATACACACATTCAATTGGATAATTGACTATTTCAGAATCCTCTACGACAGAGTCTATGGATTTATAATCATTCTCAGTTCATGACAATATTTTCACAAGTCTATCATTCATTTAGCTGCAATATTTTTGGTGCCATACTTGCCATTTTACACAACAAATCATGATTTGTAAAATTTGGAATTAATTGAAGAATTTATACCTCAACTGAGTTAACAAAAGTGGATATTTCTGATTAATTTATTTCACCTTTCCAATTCATATTCATTCTTTCTTATCAAACTTTCAAAAGGGTATGAGCAAATTGCCTAAACAAAAAATCTCTGTGGAAATGTCCCATCATATTTGTATTTGCCATATTTCTCACAGTACAGAGGATGTTAAACATGCTTTCAAATCATCTGTCTTACTTCCTATAGAAATAACTGTCAAAGTTTGCCTAAAATCACCCGAAGGCACTAGTCGCGCCTCCCATCAAACAGTTGTCATTACGCAAATCCTGCAGTGTTCTATTAACAGCTCCTAGAGCCTTTTATGAGACATTTTAACAATCAACGATCATTTTATGAGCACTTCAGCAATACCAGAATTTTTACTTATATTGCAAACAGGTTTATCAGTTGCACTCAGATCCAAACGAAGCTTGAATGATATGTGAGTTGTTCGACCTCCAGGGCGTAACGTTGGAGCAATTCCAGAACTTGCTACAACTAAGACTATTTCCTTTCACTGTCTGAGTTTGGCCAGCAATAAATTAGTGACAAAAGTTTTCAAGTTCCTTTTGTTGCATCTAAAAAATATCATCCTTCTTTCCTATCGCTCACTTGTTCAATGATTGGTCTATATGCATATTGATGGTCTGGTAAAAGTTTCAGCACGTTGTCATCAATGAACCTGGTCCACGAATCAAATCATATGGATTTCTTGCAAAACATCTGTAAGTTATTTACTTCACTCCGATGAGTTTCAGGTAACCTATATTTGTAAAGCTTCTCCCCTTCCATGGCGATCACATGGTCTTCAATAATAATCAACACAGAATTATAGCTTTTCTCGCTAAATACTATTTTCCTCTAAAGAAAGCTTTGTTGTTGGTGATATTTATAGTCTTCAGATAAATCATTCTAATATTTCTGCCACAATGCTTATGGATTACTTCACAAGTTTTGAGAATTATTGCAAAAGGATTCTTAGAGAAACAGGTGTGTGTGTGACACTGAAGTCTCAACCAGAATTTATTTGTCTATTTCATGAAATGATCAAACCATTTGATCACATCAATAAGTGGGCAAATGAACGGTCTACTTCATGAAATGGACAATTTCACAATTTATGCGCAACACACACACACACACACACACACACATATATATATATATATATAATCCAAGATTAATATATTCCAGTGGTAAAGTAACCAAAGAAGTTTGACAAGGTTAATACATGAGTGCTCAATACCGAAGTAGGGCAAGATATACTTCTTTTGTTTTTACATAAGCAATTATATATCGATATACATTCATCTAGTTACTAGCAACTAAATGCCTGTTCAGGCGATACAGCTTATACTAAAAAAAACTTTGCTTTCGTATAAGCTGTATCGCCTGAAGCTCTGAGTCAAAATTACATTCACGAACTAGTTGGGGCTAAGCTACAAAATATGTAACAGTAGAAGGAACTGATTAACTCTTGCTTATTTAAATCATAAAAATATATCTGTTCAAGTGACTGTTAATTTGACCATATGGGCATATAAATAAACAAATATATAAATAATTTAAAAACGAGAAACTAATGAACGGTTTAAAAAGCGATGAATAAAATGAATAAATACATAGAGCTTATTAATAAAATAGGCGTATAATGAAGTCGTCATCAGAAAAAATAAACAACCATAAAAACCTAAGATAGAAAAGTTGCGGCGATGTATCCTCATCGCTTCAACTTTTCTATCTTAGCTTTGTATTATCTCAGATCAATGCAAAAACTTTAATCAATAAACAACCGCCAAGTTAAAATAATACCAATATCTCCCAGTTGCGACAGCTTAACCACACAGCATCATACTACTCCACACTTAACCACACAGCATCATACTACTCCCTCTACCTAAACCTCCCACCCTACTCCTTTCTGTCACCACACTTCCAACACTTCCCCCCAAAACCCCCATACTGCCCCCATACTGCTCATATTTACAAAGTATACACCCCAATGTTTCCAGAGCGTAAACCACACCAGAATATTTTATAAAAACCGAATGTAACTTTGACTTCACATTTTTGCTCCTTTTTGAATCTGATGATGTGGTAGCTTTGAATAAGATTCCACTGAAACATGTATGCACGTCTGTAACCAATAATGTTTGTATGATAAACAGACTATAAACTAGCTCTGTTTTAAATTGAGCACTCTTTAATAATCATGCAAGTTTCATTCGATTTACATCTAGGAAATCAATTTAAAAACCATTATATATATATATATATATATATATATATATAAAAGATGGTCAACATCACGAATTTTGGAATATAACTTTTTGTCATTTACTCTCTTTCTCTCGCTATATATATGTATATATAAATATATATATATATATCAATATTAATATATAGGCATGTGTGTATGTATGTATGTTTCAGTGTGTGTGTTTGTTTTTACAGAACATCCTTTTTACTAATCACCAAATTATTACGAATTTTATAACATATATCCTAGATATGTAACATGGTTGCATAATATTTATTTTTATAATATATTGCAAACTATGTTAACATTTAAGAGGAAGCGCATATATAAAGTTTACATTTTTTCTTTTTTAAAATGTTATAAACTTATCAATATAAATTTTGAAAAATATATACATAATTAATAAATAATTAGTATAAAAATATAATATAAAGAATATACATAATTTTGGGATATATATATATATATATATATATATATATATATATATATATATATATATATATATAGAGAGAGAGAGAGAGAGAGAGAGAGAGAAGTAATTCTCTTTTGTAATTTTTTCATTTATGGGTAGCTCAAAAAAGTTTAAAATTCGATACCAAACTTTTATAGAAATACACGTTGCTCTACATCACACTTTTAGTTATCTCATGTCATACATTTAAAAAAGTCTGTGTATACATGGGCGTCAACTATATATATACGGTTGGCAAAACTGTAAACAACTGTTATTAGTATTATTTTTTTAATTTTATATTTTTATTCAATTTTCATTCCAAACAAGGCACAATGCCACATTGAAGTAGGCGCTATTATCAGGGACATAAGTTGCAGGGATATTATGAAAGAAGATGAGCAGTAAGATGTCTGTTCACATTACACTTGAACTTCTGCATGTCAGTACAGTTGAGAAAGCAGACTCCCAAATGGGTGTTCCAAAGTCTAGCAGTTCTGGGAAATAAACTATTGAAGTAGAAGACGTTCTTACACATAGCGATCTCTACTGCTTAAGGGTAGGATTTAGCCGCTTGTTGGGTTTGTCGGGGGGTATTTACGTCGAGGGAGTACAAGTGCTTATACTTCGTCAGAGCAGTCACCATTAAAATACTTGTAGATCAAGAATATGGATGCAAAATTTTGTCGATGGGACAGAGGCTGAAGCTTAGATGACAGTTCATGACTCTCATTTGAACCCTGTCTAGGAGTGAGAGCCTAGTAGCAGATGCACCAGCCCAAATGTGACAATAATACTCCATACATGGCCGAATGGTTGCCTTATAGAGGTATAGGATACTTTCAGGCTTTCCAGCACAGTAGAGAACACCCAGATGATACATAATTTCTCTCCAAGAATATTAGAAACAGGATCAGGTGTTGTTTTTATGAAAGCGTTCTATGAAACGAACACGTTTCTTACTTTCAACACCAGAATTTTGATCCAATGTCGTAAACAACTTAACCAGTGACATTCCAATTATTTTCCATAATAATTAATAGAACATGTGTTATAGGTAATACCGTGAGTAATGCAAGTCGTTGTTTTACAAACTTTAACATATTTTGGTATAAGATCGAAATTTTTTGTTATCATTCAAAGAATAAAAAAAACGTGAAAATGAAAACTAAATGGAATAAGAAAATAATCTTTTATGTTCCATGTTTTCAAAATATCCAATTTGCAAATTTGAATTTAGATCATTTAATTTCCCTCCTCTGTTAATGCCTACCTCGTACATTGAGCATTCTTTTCAGGATATGATTGGATCTGTAAATATTCAATTATTGATCGCAATATCTATATATTAAATATTACCACTATTTGTATATTACTAAGTCCAAGGGAAAAACGTTCTAATTGAGCTTTCTCCTTTGATTTTCAAATTTTACCAAATTTGTACTCTAACACCTACTACATTGCTGTCCGAGTAACCACTACGCACTCATTAGTTCTAATATTCGAATAACCTTTGACCCTTGATATGACATGTCGCCCTTTTAAAAAATGCCAATTGCAAGCCCAACAGAAAACAGCCGAGAGAGTTCAAACGATGAATTTATATATATATATATATATATATATATATATATATATATACATATATATATTTATAAATTCACTGAAGTATTATAAATATATTACTATAAATAATATATTTATATCATTTTCATATTACTATTTCAAATAATATTTATTGAAAAATATTGTAATATAATAAGTATATGAACTTCTGTGATCTGATGAGAACCGGTGTGTCAGTATATGTATATTGTATATATGTGTATCAATATATGTACATATGTATGTATATAAAAAGCACACATATATATATATATATATGTATATATACCTATATATATACCTATAGATATATATACCTATATATATACACGCATACACAAATATTCGTATATGCATATATATACATATATATGCATATATATATGTATATATATATATATATATATATATATATATATATATATATATAATGTCTGCGTCGTCATGTAATAAGTGAATGCGATTGGTTTAAAAGATCGACACTAGAAATGGAATGATTCTCGGCAGTTGAGATTTGTTTGTTCAGTGCTAACGATTCCTTGAGATGTTTTTCACGCGTTTCATGGTCTGAGAATCACCTCATCATCGGACCATTTAGGAAGTGAAAAAAACATCAGTGGTTCAAATAAATACAAAGTGAACTTCAACCACGGCCTCTTGTCATCATCGTGGCATCGTGTAAACAAACAAACAACCAACACATAGATATAAAAAAGAAATATTAAAAGATGAAAAACAATCCCCCCCCCCTCCCGTCCCTACTCGGCTTCGTGTTATCCTTTGACCCCAGGCGAGACTCACTAGACAAATATTTACAATCTAAGCTTTGGGAGGCTTCTGTATTTTTGTTTTGCGCCGAAGAACGCAGGCACAGTGAGCTTTTGTGTGGTCCGTTACACACACACACGCACACACACACACATCCACACACACACACACACACACACACATATATATATATATATATATATATATACATAATTATATATCCCTTTTCAAGAAAAAAACAAGGTGCTTCTATCAAATCACAGGGATGTTTAGTCTTTCTTTAACATCTCTTGCAATCAGAAAACACCATAAAATATATGTATCCTACCTTTTCCCTCCTCTCTTATTCAGTCTATATATATACAGAGTGTCCAAAAAGTCACTAAAGGATTTCGAACTTAAATAGATTCTGTATTTTTGATTATATCTTTCTGTAATTTTTACACAAACTGAGTAAGACATTGTGCAATTTGAAAAAAAAAAAAATATAAAAATCTTTATTTATGAAAAATTATCTTTGGCTATGGCAATGCCAAATTGCTACCACATCCCCCAGACATTACTAGTCCCGACCTTTTCTTGTGGAAATATCGGAAAAAAGTCTATGTTAACAAACCATAAACCCTGCAAGAATTAAATGAAAACATCAGGAACGAAATAAGGGAGTTAAATTGAAAGCAAGAGATTCTGCAATCCGTCATGAATAAGATTTTCGAAAGAGCAAAAATATGCGAAGCTGAAAATTTGCAATATTTAAACGACATTATTTTTCATAAATAAAGAGTGTTTAAATTTTCCATGTTTTAAAAAATACTTAATGTCATAGTCAGATGTGTTAAATTTAGTGCAAAATATCATCAAATATAAAGAATCTATTTAAATTCAAAATCCTTCAATTGCTTTATGGACACGCTGTATATTATAGGAAAGCAGGCTCGAACCCGTACCGCGAAGGAGAAAAAAACGGGGGAAAAACGTGACGTTTTTGCTGTTAGGACCACCGTTAAACTGGGAGTGACGTAGGTTTAAATTAAGGCTAGACAATCGAAAAGAGGGAATGCCTTTCGAAAATATCAGCGAAAAAAGTTACCCCCTCCCTGTAAAAAAAGTGCCCAGTTGAGGGTGACGAAATTAATGTTTTTGACAATTTTTCCATACTTTTCGTGTGAAGGGTCCAGCTTCAAACGATACTGATCTTGTGAAAATCCGTAGCCCCTGTCGAAAGTTTTAGGCAGACACGCAAACATACATTTATATATTGATAACCCAAATTTTCGACCCACACCGATTAAAAAGCTTGCCCTATCTCTGAATACACTTTATGTAAAATTTCAAATGTTTAGACCAGAAAGTGTCTGAATAATTTAGTAGAGACCGCAGAGGACAATTTTTTTAACTTTGACCCCTATTATGTCCCCTTTAAATTTAATGTTTTGGGATCAAATCAAGTTATTAAGTTAGATACATGTCCAAGGAATCTATATCTAAAATTTCAATTGTTTTACCCCAAATTGTCAGATGAGTTTGGTAGACTTCTCAAAGTTCAAATCGTTGAACTTTGACCCCTTAACAGCCAAATTTCTGGCCGCAAACGGACTACTAAGATTTTCCCAAATGTCAGTACCCTGTATATAAATTTCGAGTCTGTAGACTTAAAATTGACAGAGTTATTGCGTGGGGATATGTACTCAGACAGACAGACAGACAGACAGACAGACAGACACAAAGACAGACACGTTCACTGATATATATATATATATATATATATATATATATATATATATATATATATATATATATATATATACTAGTATTTCAGCCCGGCGTTGCCCGTGTATTTTGATGTGGATATTGAGCAAAAAAAAAAAAGTGGTAGTAGGAAGGCAAGCTCGAACCCGTACAGCAAAGGAGGAAAAGATGGGGTAAAACCTAACGTTTATGCTGTTACGACGACCGCCAAACCGGAGCGACATTTTTTAAATTAAGGCTAGACAATCTAAAGGAGAGGATAACTTTAAAAAATAACGGCGAAAAAAAAGTGACCCCCGCTCTAGAAAAGTGCCTAGTTGAAGGGGAAGATATTAATGTTTTTAGTCAATTTTTCGATATTTTTTTTATTACATTTTCACCCCAAGCAAGGCACATTACCACTTTGGTGTAGGGGGCTACTATCAGTGGCAGCAACTACTGGGGTACTATGTAGGGATTTGGGCAGCAAGATGTTGGTTCACGTTACACTTGAACTTCTGCACGTAAGTACTGTTGGGGAAGCAGGGACCTGGAATGGAATTCCAGAGTCTAGCGGTTCTGGGGAAGAAACTATTGGAGTAAAAAGATCTTTTACATCTAGGGATGTCTACAGTGTGGGGGTGGGATTTAGCAGCCTGTCGGGTTTGTCGAGTGTGCTCACGTCGTGGGGGCACAAGTGATTGCAGTTCGTCAGAGCATTCACCACTAAAATACTTGTAGAAAAGGCAGAGGGATGCAACATTTCGTCGATGGGACAGAGGCTGAAGCTTAGATGCCAGTTCAGGGCCTATCAGGTTTGCGACTCTCTTTTGAACCTTGTCAAGGAGCGAGAGACTAGTAGCAGATGCACCAGCCCAGATGTGACAGCAATACTCCATACATGGGTGAATGGTGGCCTTATAGAGGTACAGGATACTTTCGGGTGTTAGTAGTTGTCTAGCACGGTAGAGAGAGCCCACCTTTCTTGCAGCGGCTCTGGCAATGACTTCAATGTAATTGTTCCAACTACTGTTTCCTGTGAACGTTAGGCCAAGCAGTTTGATAGATGTACTCTCAGATAAAGAGTCGTTGGCCATTGCTATAAGTGGTAGAGAGGGTTTCTTGCAATTATTAAAGGAAACCAGTTTAGTCTTGGCAGTATTGAACGCGACCAACCATTTTTGTCCCCATTCCACCACAGATTGGATGTCTTCCTCTAGTGTTTCTGCCATTTCTTTAGAAATGTGTTCATTCGTCTTCCTGTCGTGCCTGCCATAGAGTGTAGTGTCATCAGCATATATACCTATCTCAGAGGCAATTTTGTCGGGGAGGTCATTTATGAATATCAAGAACAATAGAGGTCCAAGGATAGAACCCTGGGGCACCTCCGCATTTATATCATATTGTTTAGATGTACAACCGTCGAGGACAACCTGGATTGTTCTTTTATCTAAGAAAGATTTAATTATGTTAAGTATTCTACCAGTGATACCGTATGATCTAATCTTCCTGAGGAGACCCTCATGCCATACCCTGTCAAAAGCCTTAGATATATCTAGAGCTACCGCTCTGCCCTCCCCCGCTTTTTCTAGTGAATGGTATACACGTTCAGAGATTACAGTTAGGATGTCTGCTGTGGAACGGGCTTGTCTAAATCCATATTGCTTGTCAGTCAGAAGTTTAGCATCTGTAAGGTAATGGACTAGAGCATGGTTAATTAAGGTCTCAAATATTTTGGCAAAAAGTGAGAGGAGGCTAATGGGGAGATAATTTGATGGGTCAGTCCTTTCGCCAGAATTCTTGAATACTGGTACAACAGAAGCAGTTTTCCAACAGCCCGGAAAGCAAGCTTCATTAAGGCATTTGTTGTAGAGTTTGGAGAGAACTGGAGCTATTTCGGCTGAGCACTTTTTTAATATCACAGCTGGGATAAGATCGGGTCCACATGCTTATGAAGTGTTAAGGTTTTTTATGATAGCATGTACCTGAGGACGGGTGGTTTTCAGATCGTCTAGCGTGGCGTCTGTCCGCATAGGAAAGTCAGGTAGGGGGTGGTTGGAAGGGTCCAGTGTTGAGTTTGAGGCAAACCGACTGGCAAGCATGTTAGCCTTGTCGGTTGCTGAGGAGACAACCTCGTGATTGTTGGTTAGTGGGGGAATTGTTGATTGCCCATTATTTACTACACTGTTGTAGATTTTCCAAAAGTCTCGAGTTCCTAGTTTTTGTGCTTCGATGCGCTTTTTAGTGGTTTCCGTAAATTCTCTCTTAGCTGTCGCTATTTCTTTCTTAACGTAATTTCTAGCTTCTATATACTTCAGTCTGTTTGAACTGGACTTATGTCGGTTAAACCTACGGTATGCATGCTGCTTTTGAGCAATGACAGTTGCGCAAGTCGACGTAAACCATTGGGGAGAGTGGAGCTTGTCATATGAAAGGTCGATCTTGAAAACGGCACTGATCTTGGTAAAATCCATCACCTCTATTGAAAGTTTAAGGCAGACATGCAAACAGACATACATACATACATTTATATATTGGTAACTAAACATTTTCGACCCAAACTGATGAAAAAGCTTGCCCTATCTCTGAATACCCTTTATGTAAAATTTCAAATATTTAGACCAGAAATTGTCTGAGTAATTTGGAAGAGACCGCAGAGGTCAATTTTTTTAAACTTTTACCCCTATTATGACCCCCTTAAAATTTATTGTTTTGGGCTCAAATCAAGTTATTAAGTAAGATCCATGTCCAAGGAACCTATATCTAAAATTTCAAGTGCGTGGACCAAACATTGTCGGAGGAGTTTGGTAGAGTTCTCAAAGGTAAAATCGTTGACCACTTAATCGCCAGATTTCTGGCCAAAAACCGATCACATCGATTTTCCCAAATCTCAATACCCTGTATATCAAATTTCGAGTCTGTAGACTAGAATTTGACAGAGTTATTGCGTAGGGAAATATACACAGACACACGCACAGACACACAGACACACACACAGACACGTTCACTTTTATATATATATATATATATATATATATATATATAGATATATATATATATATATATACATACTAGCAGGGGTTCCCGGCGTTGCCCGGGTGTTTGGAGGTGTATGCTGAGTAAAAAAGACACACAAAAAAACGGTCAATTTGTTTAACTTAGACCCCTATTATGACCCCTTAACATTTATTGTTTTTGGGTTCAAGTCGAGGTATTAAGTTAGAAAAATGTCCAAGGAACCTATATCTAAAATTTTAAGTGCTTAGATCCAAAATTGTCGGAGGAGTTTGGTAGAGTTCTCAAAGGTCAAATCGTTGAACGTTGACCCCTTAACGGACAAATTTCTGACCGAAAACTAATCACATAGATTTTCCCAAATCTCAGTACCCGGTATATCAAATTTCGAGTCGTTAGACTAAAAATTGATATATTTATTGCGTAGGGAAATGTACACAGACACACACACAGACACACATACATGTTCAGTGTTATAGATATATAGATATATAAGTTAATAAACAGAGAAATGAAGGTATACAATCTGTATAGTAATATATATATATATATATATATATATATATATGTATATATATATACATATTCACTTCTTTAATAAGGGTATACACCAATTAGGGCGTTGGGTGAGTAATATATATATATATATATATATATATATAAATATATATATAACTAGGGCTTTGACAAGCATATTCTTTTACAAAAGAATATTCTTTGCATATATTTCGTTAGAGAATATTCTTTTAACAAAAAGCATATTCTTTTTTTTAAAGAATATTCCTTTAACAAAAAACCTATTCTCTTAAAAAAAGAATATGCAAAATATTTATGGAATAAGTTGTGCCGAAAATATGTTGCAATAAATATTTGCATACGAGTCTTAATTTTACGAAGTTTTCTTTTTTATATAAATTAAATTAAACATGGTAAAACCTTCGTAGTTGTGAATTTACATAACCTTTGGTTCCTAATGAGAGCCATTCTATTAGAGGATTATATTAGGGACGAAATATCCGCGTATTCTTTTTGCCCTAGGTCTCCAGGGCCGATACATCTGCCTCGTAGTGTCCAAAGGATTGTAACTACAATTTGTATCGAAAAAATAGCCAGGTTTAAATATGGTCCAGTAATCTCCTACGATTGGAACGAGTTTTTTTTCATTATAAGGCTATTTTAGCGGACAACTAAAGAAGCTTTAATTTTGATAATTTAAAGACTAATCTAATTATAAAATGCAATAAATAAAATATTTAAGTTCCATAGAGTGTTCAATTGTTCACAGTATATAAACAGTATATACATTAATGAGTAGAGCAATGTCAAGAATATTCTTTAATAAAAAACAATTCTTTACATATATTGGGTTAGAGAATATTCTTTTGATAAAAAGCATATTCCTTAAAAAAAAAAAAAGAATATGCTTTTTAAAAAAGAATATGCAAAATATTTATGGAATAAGTTTTGTTTTGCCAAAAATATGCTGAAAGAAAATATTTGGATAAGAGTTTTTAATTTATTCATTTTTTTAGATGAATTAAACGTGGTATAACCCTAACAGATGTGAATTTACATAAAAAGGGTCTAAAATTTGGTCTGTTGAAAAAGAGTGATATTATAGGCATATATATAAATATGTACAGACATCTCGTCCTTGTAGATACTCAAAGCGTGTAAGTACCCAGGACGAATTTACAAGATCTAAAAAAAACTAAACAAAAAATGCCGAAAATAATTAGCACTCCTGCTGAACGGATGGCAAGATATGCCGATGAATTTGAAGATTACCAGTTAACTGGCAATTGCTTAACCTGCAAATACTGCAATATCCAGGTAGATTGGCGTTGTTATAGTAGTTTTGTTTTTGAAATTCTATAACGGTAAATCTAGCTGTATTAAACTTTGATTGAACGTTGGAATTTACAATTTATTTTATCTACTTTTTACGTTAATTAATAAATGTTAATCGGCTTCAAATAACGTTTTCCATCCTTCCTTTAAATGTATATATTACCATTAAATAATTGATTTTTATTTTTACAGATCAAAAGTTGTAAAAAATCTCTAATAAAGCAGCATTTAAAAACCAACACACATATGGCAAAAAAAGACCTACACGGCAACGTTAGGCGAAGTTCCTACTGCAGCAACTGATTTAGGAGTCAGTACGAATAATTTGTTCAACGCTGACTTATGCAGAGCGTTGATTGCAGCGGATATTCCGTTTCATAAACTGATCAATAATGTGTTCAAAGACTTTCTTCATAGGTACACACATAGAAATATTCCAAATCAGACTACACTAAGAAAATATTACGTTAGTGAAGTGTACGAAGCAAAAGTGAAGTCACTCAGAGAAAAAGCTGCTGGAATGAAACTGTGGGTATCGATTGATGAAACCACTGATGTAGAGCAGCGTTTTATTGCTTGCTTTGTGTTTGGCATTCTTGGGGTAGAAGAGGAACGCAGCAAGTGCTATTTGGGAAATATTGCATGTCTGCCAAAAGTTAATCATTCTACAATTGCTGCTTTTTTTAACGATTCGTTGCAGTTTTTGTGGCCGCAGCAAGTCCTTTATAATAATGTGCTCCTTGTAACCACTGATGCAGCTGCATATGTCCAAAGCTATGAGTGCTCTTCAGGTTTTATACCCGAAAATGGTGCACGTTACTTGTTTGGCCCATGGCTTGCACAGGGTTGCGGAATTAGTCAGGCAGGCGCACCCAAAAGTAAATAAACTGATTTCAACTGTAAAAAGTATAGTTTTAAAAGCACCCAATCGGATCGAAAAGTTCAGGGAACTAGCCCCAGGAGTGCCCCTTCCACCGAGTTCCATTGTAACAACATGGGGTACATGGTTAGATGCAGCGCATTATTACGCCAAACATTTGCCCGAAATTACTCCTGTCATAATGTCTCTAGATTCAACAGAGGCCCAAAGTATATTGGAGTCCAAAAAACTGTTGGATGATGAATCACTGCCATTTGATCTCGGCTTTATCGCCAACAGTTTTTCCATTTGAACAAAAATATTGCAAAGTTGGAGACTAAAGCGCTGAGTCTTTCGAAATCTATTGAATTAATTAGAGAGGTCGAAATGACACTTGAGGAGATGGATGACTCCCAATTTCGTAAAAAGCTGAAGAATGTCATTTCAAAGAACAAAGGTTTTGCTACTTTAAAACGTCTCGATGCACTTATTAGTGGGAAGGCTTTTGAAAATGAAGGAAATTTGGATGACATAGATCATTTAAAAGTTTTAAGTGCCGAAGAAATGGCCAGCTTGAAATATGCCCCAGTCTCATGCGACGTGGAACGAGTTTTTTTTCCCAGTATAAGACCGTTTTAGCAGACAACCGCAGAAGTTTCAATTTTGAGAACTTAAAAACGCATTTAATTGTAAAATGCAATGAATAAAATATTTGTTTAAGCTTGATAGTGTTTAATTGTTAGAAGTATTTATAGCATAAAAATAAACGTTTTTTCTATATATTTTCTTGCGTTTTCGGCATTAACTGAAGCTTTTACAAAATCATCAATAGAATTTATAAAAAAACAAATAATTAACCCTTTCGACCCTAACATTGCAAAATTACCAACTACTCAACTATACCCGTTCTATTAAAATACTATAGTAAGGCCGAAATATCTGTAGGTCTTCTTTTACCTTAAATCCCCATGGCCAATATATCGGCCCATTGGAATCGAAAGGGTTAATATTGTTGCAAACGTAAATCTAAGGTACCTAGCATAAATATATTCGCTTGAAGTACAGTGAAAATATGCGTTTTATAAAAATAAATATACGGTAGCCAAAGAGAATATTCCGTCTCAAAGCAACATATTCTTTTTAAAAAGAATATTCCTATGCAAAAAAAAGCATATTCTTTTTAAAAAAGAATATTCCTGTGTAAAAAAAGCATATTCTCGAGCATATTCTTAAAGAATATTCCCGGCATATAAAAAGAATATAGAGCATATTTGAAAGAGAATATTGTCACAGCCCTATATATAACTATATGTAGAGAGAGAAAGAAAAACAGAAAATAAAAAGGAACAAATCGAGTTATTTGTTCATCAACGTTTCGTCTTGATTTCGAGACTTCCTCAGTCAACAGTCGAAAGTATTCAAACGCGCGAAAATCTTGAGTGTTGCGCAACACTAGATATTTTCTAGACAATTCTAAACTGTAATACTCTAATTATTTTAAATATAATTATTTTTATTCCTACATTTTTTTATATATGGCCAACCATTATTGCAGGAAGTGACAATTTCGACCTGTCGGCTGAATAGAAGTCAACTGCAAAATTAATTTTGACTCATTTGCTAAAACATTACTTCCTGGCCACGAGAACTAATGAGAATTTTACATGTATAAATAAAGGAGAAATGCTTCCTTGGAAAATCTCATCAGTCTGTCCAGTATTTAACAATACTGGATATCGTTCATCTTCATCTCCGAGCAGACCAATTAGTTATGAGCAAGTTGCCTGAACTCTTGTAAAATATAGAAATCGTCAATCACCTTAGTAAAAAAAAACTACTCTGTGACAAGCAACATGGTCCCATCCTGCGAGATTTACAACTAATATATGGAATTTATCATCGAGGGTTTCATCTTTAGATCAAATGCTCTTGACATATCAAAGGAATTTGATAGGTTTGACATACAAGTCTTCTTCAGAAGATTTCCAGCTATGAGATATCTGGAAAAGTCTTCGCAACCATCAAATCTCTTCTCCCCGACAGGTTTATGCAAGTAGTAGTTCGAAGAGCAGAAGTCCTAAGTTCAAAGTATCCACGCTTGTATGCCTCAAGGAAGCTCCTTTGGCGCAACTCTCTTAATTATCCTAGTGATAGTGATTGATGTAATAACCTAACATCCCTTCATAGATGAAATGAACTATACCCTCTCACGTAACTGAGAGAGAAGGAAAAAGACAGGAAGAGAATAAGGAAAGATGTCGAGTAACTCTTATATCACATGTATTCCCTTGTAAATAAACCCCTTTGTCTTTCACCCATAACCCCGTGCCTCTTGCTGCATTCTTATTTAAAGTAAGGATATAACAGTTATCCTTCAAATCACATTCTGAGCAGACGACGCCAATATCTATAGCAACATTTCGAACATAAACAACGACCAAGGTATCTCTGAGTCTCTCCCCCAAACTTGAGTCAAAATTGAGTTCATCTTTTACCCACCAATGGTATAATCCTAGCCCTAGTCTATATGAATGGCTCTCGTTTCGAAAAAGCTCCTTGCTTCGACAAGGTTCTGCGTCTGACCTTTACTTCTGACCTGAAATAAGAGACCTTACGAAAGTCACCTGAGAAATGGTTTCGTCATTTTATCGCACCAGAAACTATCTCACTCTCAACGCAACTACCTGTATAAGAGCCATATACGTCCGAAAATGGAGTACTGTTGTCACTTCTGCAAAGAGCTATACAGAGTACTCTATCTTGATTTGTAAGAATTCAAAACCAGTTTCGAAACTTAGTAGAGAACGTTCTTTTCTTTACCCTGAAACCCCCTTCCCACAGAAGAGACGTTGCGAGCCTATCTTTGCTCTATCCTTATTTTTATGGCAAATGCTCGGCTGAACTTCAATCTATATATCCTTGCCAAGTTCTTTCAAAAAGCACGCAAATAGACACAGCCCCTAAACTATCCATCTAAATTTAAACGCAAATTCCTTCTTTCCTAGAACTACGCGCCTGCTCCTCTTGCCTACTTCTCCATTGTTACAATTTGTTTGTCGTCAAGTCCAAGTTAAAAAGGCTCTTATTGAACTGCATCCTTTAATTTTCAAATTCTACTCAATTTCTACTCTAACAATCACTACATTGCTGACCCAGTAACAACCGCGCACTCATTAATCCTAATCTTCTAATATCTTTTGGATCTTAATAAGAGATGACTCCCTTGTAAAAAATTTCAACTGCGAGCAGAACAGTAAACAGTCGAAAGAGTTCAAACGAGCGGAAATCATGAACATTGTACACACCAAACAACGTCGCAGGTAACAAGTGCCCTATCTACAAATGCCAAAACTCGAGTTTCGCCCTCATTTGGATTCATCAGTTAGACATATCCGAACTCGGGATCCGAAACCCGAGCCTCTTGCAATTATTTCCACAGCTAAACAACGTCGCAGCTTACAAGAGCCATGATAACCAACAAACCGGAAGTCCAAGACTCGAGTTTCCTCTCATCAGTTAGACATATCTGAACTCGTGATTCAAAATCAACCAACCAAGCTATAAAGAAGTATATATTATATAATCTCTGATATTATGAAAATTTTATTACTAATTGTTCGCTAGGTTAGCGTGTTGGATGGCATCGTCCTGGCGAGTATAAAAATTACTACTTGTGAGACATCGGCTTGGGTTATAGCTGGTTGGATGACCATATCTCTTTGTCTAGACGAAGAAGGTTCATTCCATAGTTAGATTTCGCCAAGGTTTGCTTTATCTGTGTTAATATACTTTCTTCTGTGTGGCGTATTTGTTCATATGGCGGGGTGCTCGCCTGGCATACAAGAGGCTTGTGGTTCGACTACCGAATTCGGATACGTTTAACTAATGAGCCGGTTTGTTGGCTGTCACGGCACTTGTGAACTACAACGTTGTTTGGGTGTGGGAATAATTATATAATCTCTGACATTATTAATATATATACATATACGTACATATGCATATATATATACAAATATATATATAAATACCCGTTCACATACACCTTTCACGATAGAGATAGAACCCAGAATTAGATAGAATCGAGAAATTGCATCGACAACGGACAACGCCAGACCCAAAGTGGGTTTCGATGTACTGCATCTCATCAGTGACGTGCTCCGACATAGGCGCGAACCCCGGTCGTCGCACTCATGAAGTGTGCAATACTGACGACCCAACCATATGGGCCACGGCGCAATCTATTGACTATGCCTCGATTTTTTAAATTATATATATATATGTATGTCGGAGAACGTCACTGATGAGATGCAATACATCGAAATCCACTTTGGGTCTGGCGTTGTCCGTTGTCGATGCAATTGCTCGATTCTATCTAATTCTGGGTTTTATCCTTATCATGAAAGGTGTATGTGAACGGGTATTTATATATATATATCTATAATCTCCTCTTAATGTCTAATATATATATATATATACACACACACACACATATATATATATTTTTTTTTTACATAGGCGTCATCACTTATCAAGACCGATAAATCACTCAAGGATGGGGGTTAAAGAGTATAGAGTAGTCAAAAGGACAATAGAGTAATCGATAGTAATGGAAGTTCGGTAAATTTGTTAACTTAAGTGGAACGGCTCATCAGAAACCTGTTCACGTTGGACTTGAAGACAACCATATTATAGACAGCTGGAAAGCAGGAAAACGGAAGACAATTCCACAGGCGTGCAGTTCTAAGAAAGAAGCTTTGATCATGGAATCTATGTTTAGGTTTAGGCACAGATAAAGAGTGGGGAAAATTATTGATAATGTTTTCAGCTAGTCTAGTGTTTCTTGTGAAAGTTTGGCGAGGGGGGACCGTAGATTGAAGCTCAGTCGAACACTTTCCATGAAAATAACGATAAAGCAGAGACAAACTCGCAACATCTCTTCTGTGAGATAGAGGTTGCAGCGAAGAGAAAAGGACATCTCCCACCAGGCCACGAAGTCTATTTTGAACCCTATCAAGGCAGGACAAGTCTTTTCTAGCAGCTCCTGCCCAGATGTGGCAACAGTATTCCATCCTTGGACGTATATGGCTCTTATATAGATAGAGAATTGCATCAGTAGTGAGATATCTACTGGATCGATAGAAGGATCCGACCATTTTTCCAGCGGCCTTGGCAACAGATTTGATGTACGTATTCCATTTAAGATCGGGAGTAAAGGTCAAGCCCAGAAGCCTGTCAAAACTTGAGGCCTCCCCAAGACGAGAGCCATTCATTTCAATAGATGCTAGATGGGGATCAGAACGTTGATGATGTAAAGATAGAAGCTTGGTTTTAGATGCATTAAAAGTAACCATCCACTCCTTTCCCCATTGTTCAACGTGATCAAGATCAGAGGAGAGAGAATCGGAGAGAACTTGGTCGTTTACTGTCTTAGATGTGCTACCATAGATGGTAGTGTCGTCAGCAAAAATGTCTACTAATGATGTAAGGATGTGATTTGGAAGATCATTAATGTAGATCAGGAAAAGAGTTAGGCCCAGGATGGACCCCTGAGGGACTCCAGCATTTATACTGTGAGCTTCTGATTTTTGCCCATCAACTACTACTCTTATGAACCTATCAGAGAGAAATGATTTAATAATTGAGAAGACATTTCCAGCTATAGCATAGCTGGAGATCTTGTGAAGTAAACCTTTATGCTATACCCTATCAAAGGCTTTTGATATGTCAAGAGCAATTGCCCTAGAAAGGTTGCCTCTGTCGAGAGATTCGCTAATCCTATAACTGTAAGCACATCTGCTGTAGATCTAGCAGAAAGGAAACCATATTGTGTGTCACTAAGAAGGTTATTTTTGCTGAGATGGTTGATTACTTCTCTATTTAACACAGATTCCAGCAACTTACTCATGACGCACAGGAGACTTATTGGCCTGTACTGAGAGGGGGATGAACGATCACCTGAATTCTTAAATACAGGGCATACTGATGAGATTTTCCAGGGTGATGGGAATCAATTCTCCTTAAGACAACGTTTAAACAGTTTTGTAAGTATGGGTGCTAGTTCTGGTTGAAGTTTTTGGAGTACTATAATTGGAATACCGTCAGGGCCGGTTGCTTTACTGGAATGAAGGTTTTTGATTAGCTTGGCAACCTCACGTACTGATATTTGTATATCACATAGTGTGTTTTCTGATACAGGAGGAAATATTGGGGGTTGGCGGCCTTGGTCGCAAAGGGTCGCAAAGGGTAGAATTGGTTGCAAAGTTCTTGGCAAAGAGTTTGGCTTTGTCTGATGCTGACGAGATTAACTATATATTAACTACTCTGATGAGTCGTAGACGATGATACACGTGTCAGTGGATAATTATATTTTAAAAACAATATATATCCCGCTCACCATTTGGGGGGTACCAAATTGGTAAAAGGTAAAATTATTCCCAACTCGTATTTAGGTGAATATGCACTTAGGTATAAATAATTGAATTCATTCAAACGTATCGCAAAAACAAAAACAAATAAAATAACACACACACACACACACACACACACACACACATATATATATATATATATATATATATATAGGAAAAGTAATTTTATTGCCTTTGGCAATTGTTTTTGGAATAGACTTGTGATGTAGTCGTTCATCAGGTTATTTCGATTATTGATTATCGATATCCATTCGGATACAAATCATATCTGAGAACACTGCCAGGCACATATAGTAAAGCATTGTTTAATAAAACTACGTTAACTCCTTACACATACACACACCTATCTATCTATCCATACATGTATCTATCTACTCTTATATAAAACGAATTTGTCTGTGTGTGAGGGAGATATAGTTCAATATTGACCCCTAAATAGCTTGGAAGATTGTTTTGAACTTTCAGAGAAATATACTATATGTGCCTGGCAGTGTTCTCAGATATGATTTGTATCCGAATGGATATCGATAATCAATAATCGAAATAACTTGATGAACGACTACATCACAAGTCTATTCCAATAGGTTTTCAACGCACAAGCAGAAAGGTATGTCATATAAAATCAGCAATAGAATCTTTGATATGACAGGAGTACGTTCGAAATAAATGTTTCTGTTTAGAGTACAACTGAACCATGATACTATACCTTCTCATTTTAAATATAAATTCAAGCCATTATATAAAAAATAGTTTTATAAAATTAGTAGAATGTTTTCTACAGTGCAATGTAAACTACAATGGATTGCGAACTACGTCACTGCGAAGAGGCATGTGAAAATTTCACCAGTTGTACCGCGATGGGCCCCTTACTAGAGCACATAATTAATCGATTTGATTGACAAACGTTTTCGGTGACAATAAAACTTTGAACGGGTGGAACATTTTTGATCCTCATTCAACCTCGGGTAATATCGGGTCTCACTGCTAGTTTTACATATATATATTAATATATATATATATATATATATATATATAGATAGATAGATAGATAGATAGATAGATAAACATCTGTGTGTGAAGGTGTGTGCGTATATTCACATGTTTACATATTTCTATGTACAGCAGTCACCTTTAAGTTAATAAACCGATCATTATGAATTCAGAACAAGGCTGTTTTACGTAGGGGGGGAAGTGAGCTATATTTAGTTTAATTTAGTTTTAGGCTAATATAATAGAATGTGGGTAAAATTCAAATACATGTGTTTTTGCAATATTTTTACAATAGTTATAAGACACAGATTTAAAAATATTTTTCTACATATCAGTTTTTTGAAGTATTCTAAAGCGAACCGGGTGGAGCTGACATAATATAAGCACAATCATCCTATTTGAAATCGATATATAATTTGCATCAAATTTTATATATAAGACACTGATTTAGCAAAATTAGCTGGATAAAATTTTTCTTCAGATCCTTTTTTTGAACCTCAAATTTAAGAATCTACTAAACTCATAATGAGATAATGGAATTCGACAGATGCACACAATTGATAGACCGAGATATTCAGATATATTATGCGTAGGCATGTATAGATTTAATTAATACATCCGTTTTAAAAGTTTTTATATGATGAATAAAAAATAATATATGGCGAAATGAAAAGCGACGATTGTATAGAATTCTCAACCGAGGCAAAAAGGGGTGAAATGAAAATAACCAACAAAAAACAATTGCCAAAGGCAATAAAATTACTTTTCCTATATATATATATATATATATATATATATATATATATATATATATATATATATATATATATATATATGTGTGTGTGTGTGTGTGTGTGTGTGTATGTGTGTGTGGAATAGAAACAGCTATGTGGCCTATTCATAAGGATTACAAAAGAAGAAGCTCACGAAAACACTTGGAAATTGCAACAAAAAGAAACCTAAACAGTGAAACTCAATCACTAATAAAACTACACAAGATAACGCAATTAGACCCGACCACATGAAAGCAAGAATCGAGAAGACACAAGAAAATAGCAAATGCACACTCTCTGAACAAAGAGACAGAAAAAAAACCACATAATAAGCAGATACAGCAAACTAGTTCAAAAGAATATAAAATAGAGACGATCAAGTGGGGAAGGCAGTACATTGGCAATTATGCAAAAAATTGAATCTTGAACACACAGACAAATGCAAAAAACCGGCAGCAGTACTGGAAAATGAAAGTCACAATATCCTATGGAACATAGATATACAATAGGATAAACCATTCGAGTAAGAAGACAAGATGTCGTAATAGTTAACAAGAAGAATTAATCCTGCGAAATTGTAGATTTCGCCGTTTCAGCAGTCCATAGAGTGAAGATAAAGGAGACGGAGAAGCAGAGCAAATACATGGAACTGGCCAGAGAGTTCAAAGGGATCTGGAAGATGAAGAAAGTAAAGATAACACCACTAATAGTAAGAGCCCTAAGAACAATACAAAAAACTTTTAAAAAAAGAATGTTAAGTGTTGAACCATTATGTTGAATAAAGATGGCGGTAGTAAATAAAATCGGCGAAGTATCGAAGCATTCACGATCACGAATGTTGAGTAATTCTCTAGAACAAAGATGGCGGCATTTGATCGGCGAAAAATCAATGTAATCCGGATCAGCAGTGGCTCAGTTTTTGTTAAGACGGAGATTGCTAGTGAACTGACTTAAATCCGACATCGATATTATTATAATGGGGTCAGAAACTCTCATTGTTGATTGTCCTAACGCATAGTTATAAGTAAGATCGTCCAATTTTCTGTGGTCGTACTCCCATTATGAATGTTGAGGATGAGTCTTCGGTGACTTGAAGACTGGGTAAAAAGTACTGGTCAAGAATTCTTTTTTGACACTCAGCCTGACAGGTGCCAGGCTTGGAACATATCAGACTGAGGTATGCCGCCTGAGTATCACCCAAGAGGTCAACTGTCCCAGGTCTTGCCACCCGTCTTTCGGGTGGGGCAAATTTATTGATTGTTCACCTAAGTCCGAGGAATGCCGACGAGCATGCTCAGGCAATTTTGTCACGGCAAGTGTGTCCCTCCTTTAAGGACGATTGTCTGTATCTTACTTCCGACCGTGTGTCACACATTGCTGTGGTGGGCAGCAATTAAATATCTGCTCTCATTATGAATCTAAAACATTTTAACAGACTAAAACCACAAATAAACTACACTGAACACAGAAACGGCTACAGATGCAAAGCATAAAGAAACATCGCACGAAATCATGATAACTGAAACTGTATGATTTTTTGAGTGTTTCCAATAACGAGCACCACACCAAATAATGAGGAGGATCAAGGAGAATGGAAAGACTGAGGAGAAAAGGCACTAGCAAGACTTCCGCTAGCTGAGTGCAAAGAGGATTGGGACCTTGGGGATGCATATTGCCACCCAAATCTTAGTGAAGACCAATGGTCACCACCAACGAGAAATCAATGCTAAGCGGCTGTGATGATAATGCAAATTCTTTTGCAAAGTTTATCGAAAGAGGTGGAGAGTATTGAAATTCTGGAGAGTCTTGTTGCCACTCAGACTCTAGGGAACAAAACACGTTGTTCTCAAAGAACAATCTTAGATAATGGCTTGTAGTATTACTTCTAGTGAGTAAAAAATAATAATAAGGAGAAGAAGAAAGAGAAGAAGGAGGGGAGGAGGAGGAAGAAGAAAAAGAAGAAAAAGAAGATGAAGAAGAAGAAGAAAAGAAGAAAGACAGTTTATTTGATCAAACCATAGCAGCGTCCCTACTTGGCCTTCGGGCCAAGATCACAGTGTAGTATCTGTTCTGATGCTACACTTCACCTCCTTGATCAGTGGAGGAGAAATCCTTCAGGGAAAAAAAATCAATTGTAAACAGTGATATTCTCAGTAGGTTGAATATTCAATCTGTCGACCGAAAAATACAATTGCGAATTACTAAGGATCTCTATCCAGTCATAGCTGACGGAACAAGAGCACACATGCTCGTGAATTAAATAAAATTCCGTCCCAATTCCCAAGTTCGACAAGTTACAACTGAAGAAGGTCGGAGGTTATATTGTTGTATAGTTAATCAATTATGCCCTTAAATTACCAGAAGAAATAGCAACAATCAATCCCTCAAAAGGAAATAAAGTGTGTTTTGGCATGATTAAATCCGAAAATTGGAAGAGAAGTTGTAAATACATTATAATATGTTTCCATTACACCATTTTGAATTAAGGATTAATTAATTAATTAATTAAAGGCATAATAGATTCAAGGATTGATTTTGCACTACGAAACAAATACTGTCAAAAAGTGTAAATGTCAACTGAATTAAAGGAACAAATTATAAGATGATCAACATCATGAACTTTGGAATATAGTTTTTGTCATTTATTCACTATATTGCTCGACAATTACATTGAGCTTCTTAAATAAGGATTCGTATATATTATAAGAAAATATATTTCCACAGAAATATATATATAAGTAGTTAAAAAGTAGTTTGAAAAAGAGTTAAAAACATTTAATTTGAAAAGGAAACACTAAATAAGTGGACAGTCCTTAATCCGCAGAGTTTCGAAGAAATACTTGCCTTCTCATCAGAGGGTAGGATTAAGCAAAATACGGGATCAGATTTTGCTTGCAAAAGTATTTGAAGAAACTACAAGTAAGTCACAAATCTTATTTGATAACAAAAGGTGAAGCACAGGGAATAGGCAGAAGAAAAAAGTGATTTCACGTAAATGGATAGTTTGGTGAAGGGTAAAGTATCCAATGACGGTAAAATCCAAAAATGCAGAATTTAAGAAAATTGGTTAAATTTCCATTCGCACAAGTAAAATCCAAGGGAATCGCGTAACATATATATATATATATATATATATATATATATATATATATATATATATATATATATATATATATATATATGAGAATGAAAATTTAAATCTGTAAAACTATATTTTATATGTATAGAATACTCACATAAGATATATTGAAATTTCCTTAATCCGCGGAATGTCAAAACAATGCGTCTTCTCATCAGAGGGAAGATATTAGCAGATGTATATATTATGAATTCGCTGGTGCTGACAAAAATCTATATTCTTACAAAATTGTTTTTTTTGTGTAAGTATACCCATATTAAAAAACATTGTTTTCTCTTTATTTAAAAAGAAAATAAACTTTGTTATATATGGATCGTTGAAGTGCACCCGTCTAGCTGAATCCACTGTGAAAAATTTCCCCCATTCTATATCTATGCCTAAATCAAAACGCGGATTCCATGAACAAAGCTTCTTTCTTAGAACTGCACGCCTGTGGAACTCTGTTCCGTTTGCCTGCTTTCCACCGGACTACAACTTGGATGTCTTCAAGTCCTATCTTAACAAATTCCTAATGAACCGCCCCCTTAAGTAAACACTTCATCAAATCTCCACACTAACGTAATGTACTTGCAATAAACCTTATCCCTGAGTGGCTTCCGGGCCTTGATAAGTGGTGATCATTGTGAAAAAAAAAATTTAAAAAAGTGCATTCATCTGAAAAAGATCTAGCTAATTTCCGTAATCTTTAAATAGTCATTTGAAGTAAATCCCTATTAGTTTTTTTTTCGTTTTCTTTTATGGGATGATTATCATTAGTTAACTATTACGTCTAATTATATTCATGCGGATATTCTACATGATTTATACTTGCGAAATATTTGCGTAAAAAGGCTATAATAAACACAAATATCTTTCATGAAGCTTGATATATAGTGTATTCGAACCGATACCAAACTTTATATTTGGAGTTTAGCCGGGGAAATCGGTGTAAAAGTATGAAAATTTAAGAAATGGAATTGGCCAGGTGAAGGTCGAACGAACGACAACATAACGAATATGCATGCGTAACGTAATAGGTATTAGTTCATGTTTTAATTTTTAGTCTTGTAGCAAACATGTCCTAATAGCTCAGACATTAACTTAAAAGGAAAAAAAGTAAGTCGTCAGCTAAATGTTTTGGTTTCGATTCTCAGTGGTGGCGCACGTGTCATTTTTATTTTTTAACTTTTTAAACCATTACAATATATCAGGTCCAATATAATATAACAATAGATACGAAATTTGCACTTATCAAAATATATTTAAGCGTATTTTACGGACGGGCAATGCCGGGGGGGGGGGCTAGTAGTATATATACATAAGCCTGACGAATCCGATTATTATTATTATTATTATTATTATTATTAGCATGGTCCGTGTACCGGCGTTGCCTGGTGGAAGTACACCCCGCACCTCTACATGTAAAAATAAACAAAATAAACAATCAAATTACGTTTGGTAATGGGAGCTACTATGGCCTATAAAAATAGCGGGCACTGGCGCCCGTTGCCAAAATAAATGTACCGT
The DNA here is from genome assembly GCF_053919585.1 of Euprymna scolopes. Taxonomy (NCBI): domain Eukaryota; kingdom Metazoa; phylum Mollusca; class Cephalopoda; order Sepiida; family Sepiolidae; genus Euprymna; species Euprymna scolopes. The sequence goes on from NC_136491.1 coordinate 115,628,429, forward strand.
GGCGAAGTACCGACGCATTTCATATATATTTATATTTTGAAGTGTTTAGCTTCCAAATAACAGTGTCTTTTATTTTATGATTTGTTAAAAAAATAAATAAATAAAAACGGAATATTATAAAAAGAAATATGTGGCAGAAGTAAAATTGCTGGCAAAATATAAGTTCGTTTTAGATCGTTCAATAAATTTCCGTGTTTGTTTTTTTTTCAACAATATAATTTAAAAAACGCAACTGTTTGAGGGCTTATCTCTTCAATTTAATCACAGTTTAGCATGTTCTATTTAGGCATATTACACTTCTTTTTTTTTCTTTATCGGCATAATAATAAAAAACGCAAATATTTGGGAGCTAACCTTTTCAAGTTGGTCACGAGTTTACATCCTTAATATAGTCATATTCTCCATATAGCATTAATGAAGGTAATGTTAAAGGTTAAGAAAAAGTTAAATTGGTGTTTCTCACCGCCTTTCACATTCATCCTAATTTGGCAACATTTAAAGGTTTTCTGGTAAAACTATTAACACATGTAAAATTGTCGCTGGCAAATTGTCCTGCCATAACTCAAATAGGGCGTGTACATGCGTTGTTCAGCTGGCCGTAATGCAGTATTCAGTATCATAGTATCGGAAAACATATAACATCTCGTGAAATCGTATAAAGAACAGAAAATAATTAACAAATAAACTTCCGTATTTTGTTAATTCTTTTTGTTATTGTTTTTTTTTAATTTTTAGGGGAAATCTTAATAGAAAAAACTAAATATTTAGGATCTAAACTCTGTAATGTATAAATACGGTGTTAAACATCACTAATCTACACATAGTGTGTTTAATGACGAAAAATTTGAAAAACTGTGTAATTGTGTTGATGTTTTGACGATGGCGGCGTTGTAGTCACTGTCGTGAAAAAAATAATTAACAAATACACTTCCGTATTTTATTAATTATTTTTCTACTTGTTTGTTTTTATCGAAGAAATCTTAATATAAAAAGAGCTAAACGTTTTAATATATAAATATATATGCATTATGAGGGGGTTGAAACATCATCAGCATACAAAAAGCGTATTTAATGCTCAAAAGAACTCGAGAAACTGCAATTTTGTTGATGTTTTGACGAAGATCGTCGTCGTCGTCGTCGTTGACGTTGACGACGAAAAAGAAGTGGATAGTTTTAAACTTTGTATAAGAAATAGGTAAACGGGTTATTTAACGTTTATGTAATGATTTTCTCTCTCTTATAATTTTCGATCATACATGCCTGAAATGACCTACGTAATAAATGTAATTGGCGTCAGGCGCAATAATATGTTTGTTAATGACGCCATATTTTAATGTTAGTAAGCGTTTGTTTGTAAAGCGTACAACTGCCTTCCTGAATATGGCAATTTTCAGAGCTAAATCAATAGAAAAAGGGGTTTTAATACGAATATCAATACAGAAATAATCGTAGGAATATAGATTATTCCAATACCTGTGCGTGTTTTTTACTGTTACTCTCTTGCTTTTATTCTAATCTTTTTTAAATCCTTTTCTTTTTGTTCTTCTTTTTCCTCTTCTTCTACTTCTTCTTCCTTTCCTTCTTATTATTATATTTATTGTTTTTTTTATTTTGTACTAGCGAGGAGACACGACGTTGCCCGTGATTGAATGATGATCAACGAATGTTTCACACTCCCATACTTTTATTGTCATCGAAATCGGTGAAATCGTCCATTTTTCAATAAAATCGATTGATTGCTAATTCTAGTCGGGACTACTCCCCGTGCACCAGGAAGAATTTCTCCATGCCTCTCCACATTGACTCAATCTACAATACAGTCTATTCTACATTGCGATTGTAGACTGCAATACATTGTTTTCTACATTGCGATGCATTACGATTGTAGACTAAGGCACATTAAAATATAAAATATAAAAGTCAAATATCATTCTTGAATTCTACTCTAAACAGAAACAATGATTTCGAACGCACTTCTGTCATATCAAAGAATACACTGTTGATTTTATATGCCTAGTCTTACTGCTTGTGTCGTAATAAAGTTTCCCAAATGCACTTGTGATGTTTGACTATGCAAGGTGTAACCTCTGGACAAAATCGCTTGCTCCTTCTTTCATGGGATTATTTAGATTATCGATTATCGATACCTATCGAGGACGTTCCGATACAAAACCTATCACAGAACACTTACAAGCACATAAAGTATCTTCGTGTGAAATTTCATAACAATCAGCACAGCCTTTTTCAAGTCAACAAACTCACAGACACACACGCACAAAGTTCCTTTTATATTAGTAGAGTAGTAGAGATATTAAAAATTGGATGTATAATTAGATAAGGCATAGTTTTACTATTGTTTTCAACTAAAAAAATATATGACAACTCTATTATAAAAATCTCTGCAAAGAAGGCGTTAAGCCACTTAAAAACTTTGATAAATTACAAAAAGAAATACTCCTATCTCAATTTCCCTGTCCAAAAATTGATAGCATATTTAATTATACGTCTTAATTTTCGGTTAACTGGACTAAAGTGGCTATTAATCTTTAGTGACATTTATATAACAAATTGATTATCCACCTTAAAATTTTAATTATCTTTTATTACATTTTTGTGGTTTTTTTTTCAGGCTGTAATCCTTAAAAAATGTATAATTTGAAATTAAAAATTCTCAATGTACACAAATAGAATTCGACAGTTTTATATCCTACAAATGCGACAAAGATCTTTTGTGCTATGTATCACAGGTTAATCTGAAGTATTGAACGTAATTTCGTTTATTGAAAACGCTCCAAAGAAAGCGTAAAACTATTTGGTGTAATGAGTTGACAACAACAAAAGATGAGTATCGCAAAGACATGAAAAAACTATGTTTAAAGGTAGGAAGAAATAGTCAGCAGTGAGAGTGTTCCATAAACAAATGGTTCTTGAAAGAAGATATTCAAATCTGGATCTGTATTACACGTTGTAATACGGGTAATGAAACGCAAACTTAAACAATTAGAGCAACAAGTCAAAAAAGCTGGGACACAAGAAAATATAGAGCCAACAATTCTTAAGAACAAATACAGCAATAGTATTTATAGAAAACAACGATAATAACAGAATCACGTCTATGAGATGGCAGAGAAGAAAGAGTGAGCGTATATATTTCTGTACTTTATCGAGAACCCTCAAATAAGAGAGATTTGCCAAAACAAATACGGCAGCATACATTCTCTGATAGTACACTTGAAGAGATAAAGAAGAGCCTACACGAAATTTTACTTGAAGCAACCGTGAGAGGCTGAATATATCATTTTTATCAAATCTTACGCCAATCAAACTATATTTTCATCAACGTTACGTCTTTATTACAAAAATTCCTCGGGATGATTAATTTGAAGAAAAAATACCAATAAAATATTTGAGAATAAACTTGTGTTTGTAATCTGAAATGGATTTCTTTCTTGTATTTCAGAACGAGAAAAGCCGTTAGTATTTAAAGTGGGTATATCGTTGTGGCATGGTGTGTTAGATTTTTTAATGACATAGGGCTGTTTGACATTAAAAATATATTACGTTATGTTTGCTTCGGGATGTATACGTAGTATTATATTAGCATGCCGGGACCACGCCGTGTAACCTGGTCGCTGGTCGGTGATTATTATTAGAAAAATAAAATAATTAGATTTTGGAAATATGGTTTTACATCTTGGAAGGTTTAGTTAGGAATTTAACCCAGAAAGAAATAAACAGCGTCGATTTATGAATTTAAAAGTAGATTATATTTTGGTTAGTTAAATAAACAAGGTTTTAGGTTACACGTTATTTGGTCGACTTTGCTAACGTAATAGTTAGCAGAGATCATACAAGACAGTCGGCGAGAAACGCATTAGCAAACGGACGAGTGGACCACCTATTGGAAGCAGAAGCAAGAACTACAAAAGAAACAGCGTGCTAAACTCCAACAAGGAAATCTTAGAAACATATACACACATTACATCCCCCATATAATACAGACGCCCACTACACAACATGTATAGTCGTTATAATTCAAGTGTTGGATGTGTTAATTGAAATGGATGTGTGTTAATTTATTTATGGACACACACACACACACATATATATATAAACATATATATATTTAATTAATATTATAATATATTAATTATGATAAGCATTATTTTCTGTTGTGTAAGTACTTTAACCTGTGTTGAAATGTATGTTTTGTTCTCACAATATAAGTTTACAGATTAAAGCAGATAAATTGTAAAAATCGCCACAATATTTTATTCTGTTTGTGTTTGCAATGATCACTGATTAAAGAAGTCTTCGTCGAGATTCATTTAAAATGAATTGAATAAATGTAGATTGATTGATATTAAATCATGCTGCAATGAATTATAGTATAATGCCTTCAGGGAATATATTTATATTTACTAGTGTATCATTTCAGTGTTACACAGAAGTTCGCACTTCGCTGTTAAAGTCAACAATCAAGAAACGAATATATTGCTATACATACATGCGCGGTTGCTCGTCTTTCTTTTGAACATCGTTTGTCGATGTGTGGGTCTTATCCTGTCGTTGTTGTTAATCTTCTGTTTAACTTAGCCGAATCTGCTAATATATTTAGAGTTATATAGTGTGTTTTCTTATTAGAGACAGAGCGCATAAAAATTACTTATTTAATCATGGCGATGCACGGGCAGAGTCTCTGGGCAACATTTACCCAGATTTCTACATTGTTATATTCATCTCCTCTGTATCGCTCCCACCAAGAGATTGAGTAGTAATCTACTGTTCTCTCGCCTGAAAACATAACGGCATCTATTCTCATAACCTTTCTACTCTAATTTCTAGCATGTTCTGTCAAGGAGTGAACATTTGACACGTTTTAACTACGCGACCTTACCCACCAGTTTATTCTGACATGTCCTAATGTAAACCTAGCCGAAATTCATATTCCCTTAGTCAATCGTTACTTACTGGCGTAGGGTTCCAATATATAACACTAGAATGCTTGTTCCTTCTCTGATAATGATTGCATTTCACGATATTTGGAGATGGGAATTGAATATCCGTTTTTTTATACTGTTAATGATGGAGAAGATACATAATAATAAATTATCGTTGCTAGATGTGTTGATAGCTCACACTGGTCAGAGTTATGTCTTCTGCGTATAGAAAGCCAACATTTAATGGACAGTATCTAAACGTCAACTCCCACTATCCATATAATGTAAAGAAAGGAATCGTCTGTTACCTACAACCCGAAGAAAAAGCTATATGTAGAAATAGCAGTACATACCAGGAGGAGATGGAGAGTTTAATAGAAACCCTCCACTAAAACAACTATCCAGAGTGCATAACATCAGCTCCAAAAAATCTAAACCAAACACCAAAGGACACCAAATGACAGCAATGGATACTACCTGAATACTCACCACAGTTTGCATGTCATACATGAGGGATTATCGGAAGTAAAAAAAAAATAGGTCATCCATATGACATCAAGATAGTATTCATAAATTACTGGACATGTCAAACATTCTCCTGTATGGAAACAATCATGGCTAAGAACGGTGTGTATGGGATTTCATATAAATTTGAAAAAATAAATACAAATATTGACATGTCGTCCACAAAAAGTAAGATGTAAAAAAATATTAAAAGCCGTAATATGTAGAAAGCTCGAAAAGATGGGTATGGCTGACCGCATATAGAGGGAAGAAGCTCGGAGGTTACATCCACCAACACATTGTGAAAATAACTAATGATGAGATGCCGAAGGATGCAAGTAATACGCATAACGATACGTGTCTTTATTGTAGCCAGAGAATTTGAGATTGGAACCTTGCTTTTTGTGTTCGAGAGAAGGGCTCCAGGCGAATCAGACAGTTGTTCATTATTTATTAACCAGTTGGTCCTCGTTCGATAGGTATCTTTAAACCGAAATTGATTTATTCGTTTGGTGTCTTGTTTTCAAGAAATTACTGATTGACTACGTCCAACAAAAAGAGCAATCTAAGACGTGTACTCTAGCTATTATGTTTATATTTCTGGATTTTTTTAGATTAAGTGATGTAAGATTGAGTATTTGGATTATCTAAACTTTCTCATCTTTAATGTTATTCGCACAACGTTTCTGTCGATGTAATCTTCAACCATCATCAGGTGTAGCTTGGCGAACTCAGATATATATCTGTCAAACTCAGGGATCATTTTTAGGAATCGGCATAGTGTTTCCAACGGAACCCTTCATTTAATCCTTGAATGTAGCCTGGTTCCGTCGACCATGACCGTGCAGATTTCTTTCACAATTCACAATGGTATTCGTGGTATATTCGAGGCGGAAAATTGAACCTTCAACTTTCAAGTGAATTAAACCTAGTAGTTTAATCTTTACGTAAGTTGTTTGTATGAATTTCAGAGTTCGAGAGGAACATTCACAAATTCGACAAGATACACTCGAAGAATGTCGAATGTTACAGCGACGAAAACGTTGTGCAAATAACACTCGAGATAAGCACAGTAGTCTAAATAATCCAACTAATCTGTTTTATGTTTAACCTGATATTCTAAACAACATTACACCAAGTAATTCAAGGCCTTATAGTACATTTATCATTGACTTAAATGTATTGGATATCCTGTGAAACCATGTGTCTAATAATGCAAAATAGTCAGGAATGCATTAAGAAGCATGATTGTATATTAGGTTAACATGTATGCTAGTTAATATTCGTTATTTAACGTGTCCGATGAATTCCATTTTGAGTAATTTACTGTACAATAAACTCTAGAATATTAAGACTAATATTCAGACTATATATATATAGAATTGACAGATTTATTGCGTAGGGAAATTTATACAGACACACAGTATAAATTTCCCTACGCAATAAATCTGTCAATTTTTAGTCTACAGACTCGAAATTCGATATACAGGGTACTGAGATTTGGGGAAATCGATATGATCAGTTTTTGGTCAGTAATTTGGCGATTAAGGGGTCAAAGTTCAACGCTTTGACCTTTGAGAACTCTACCAAACTCCTCCGACAATTTGGGGTCTACGCACTTGAAATTTTAGATATAGGTTCTTTGAACATGGATCTAACTTAATAACTTGATTTGAGCCCAAAACAAATTACTCAGACAATTTCTGGTCTAAATATTTGAAATTTTACATAAAGGGTATTCAGAGTTAGGGCAAGATTTTTCATCAGTTTGGGTCGAAAATTTTTAGTTACCAATATATAAATGTATATATGTATGTCTGTTTGCATGTCTGCCTTACACTTACAATAGAGGCGACAGATTTTACCAAAATCAGTATCGTTTTAAAGTTCGATCTTCCATACGACAAATATCGAAAAATTGGCTACAAACATTAATATCTTCCCCTTCAACTAGGCACTTTTCTACAGGGGAGGGGTCACTTTTTTCGCCAATATTTTTGAAAGTTATCCTCTCCTTTAGATTGTCTAGCCTTAAACGTTAGGTTTTACCCCGTTCTTTTCCTCCTTTGCGGTACGGGTTCGAGCCTGCCTTCCTACTACCACTTTTTTTTTGCTCAACATACACATCCAAACACTCGAGCAACGCCGAGCGCCCATGCTAGTATATATATATATATATATATATATATATATATGTGTGTGTGTGTGTGTGTGTGTGTGTGCGTGCGTGTGTGTGTGTGTGTGTGTGTATGAGGGGTTGATTTCTGTAAGTTCTGACGCTTACAAGTTGTTTGATATTTCAGGACATTTTTGATTACCGGTGTATGTAAGGAATAGGCTTGACTTTCCATATTTACAGAAACCATATTTGTACTAATTGCTTTGTACGAATTTGCATATGACATTTTAGTAGGAAATAACGTTTACACCAGAAATGCGTAGATTTAAAAGAGATCTAATCAACAAAAGCGCCTTTTGATCTTATTTTAACATGTCATTAAAGTAAGTAATAACATTTTCACCTGAAATGCGTTGTAATATCTACTTATTTCAGCATTAACTGTAAGTAGGTAACGTTTTCACCGGAAATGCGTTTGGATGTCTATTTATCTTAACATGAACCGTAAGCAGGCAACGTTTTCACCTGAAATACAAACGTTAAAAAAAAATCCCTAATAAACAAAATCACTATATGTTTTTACTTATTTGGACATGTCACTTTAGTAAGATTTAATATTTTTACCTGAAATACGTTGGAATTTGTACTAATTTTGACATACCTTGTAAGTAGATAATAATGGTAATAATTTTTTGGAGGGGGGAGCATTAAGCTTTTAAATTGAAAAAAAAGCTACTATATAGGTGGTAATTCGTTCTCATTAGTTAAGTTTTGCCATGATTATATGTTTTGTGATATTGGACGAACGGACAAGTAAATTCATATTTAGATCATATATAATTATTTTTTTTATTTGTTACTGATGAGGCTTTTTTGTTATTCTTTGTAGCATGGTTGGTTTCGTCAAACTTTTCCATGTATGTAGGTTTATTATGGATGAATCAGACTTAGAGTCTAATTGTAGTTTCACATTTTTCTTCGGGATTTTTACCTGGACGTACTTTTGTATAACAGTGCTGCTCTGTTCGCCTGTTTTGTGTAATAAGCCCAAGTTATATATTGTCTATCGTTCTGCTATGAAAACACTCTTATACCCAACTTTATAACGAATCATCCAGGTTTGAAATTGTATGGACAATTTCTAAATTAATGAAGGCCCAAGAACGGCCATAAGTTTTCATTGGTTGTTTTTCGTGGGGGGGGGTGACTAATCTTTGTAGGTGAGTGACAAAAATCTTTCTTTTTGGTTTGACTTGTTTTTGAAGGAGAGCTGGGTAGGGTTTTTGCCTATCTTTTTTTTTAAGTGAGCAGTGTCCTACATTTTAGAATCTTGCTTTATAGTTATAAGTCTTTAGCTTTAGATAAATTTTATAACGTTAGATTTAGCTCTACTTCCAACTCCGTTAGCAATCTTCTGCGTATTTCGCGGATACCAGTCCTTATGCCGATATTAAACATTTAATGTTATCCGCGTTAAGTTAAGAGAGTTTGAAATGATCACAGTGTTTATTAACTATTTATGCAAACGGTTAACATTCTTTGTTGTCTTTTCTTGTTAAATTAAAATAGCTTTTGTGGGTTAGGTATGTTTTGTGACATGGAAGGATTACTGAAGAAGGCATGGAGACAGATATGGGCGAGTAAAACATATTTGTCATGAGAACAAAACAGAACAGAGAACAATAGTTAAAGTACTTAACGCCAAGTCATTATTAGATGTTAACAGGCAACCCTGAGAAGAAATAAGTTCGATAGGTTGTACACATGCAAATAGATTCAATATGAAGAATGCGGGATTTTCAATCATTGTCTAACAAAATGCATAATTTGACACAGAAATATGGAGTGGATATCGGTCAAAGGTTGAAACAATAAACAAAGGAAATATCAAACATTGCAATAGGAAAAGAATGTTTATATAAATAAAATTCTCACAGAAAAATTAAGCATGTCGATCAGAAAGAACAAGGCTCGTCACTATTTTCTCATCATCTTACAACCGTCTTACACCGCACCACCTCACACGCCTGTCAGTAATGTCAAAACATAGAGAATAATTTATAATCAGAAGCTGATTTGCGATGCGAAATAAATGCAATATATTTTTTGTAAATCAACTGGGTTGTGATTTTACTTCGCAGTCAGTGTGTATGTATTTGTACCAGCGATAAAAGTGGATGTTAACATATATAGACTGCACAAACACATTTTTAAAAACAAGCCACAGCGAATACGTAGCAAAATGGCGTATTATAAAAGATATATCTCGGTCTATACAGTTTTGAAGAGTTCATATCTTGTGCATAGGTTAGTTTCCACCGTTCTAGCAGATATTTAACAGCTTCATCAAAAAGTCATGTAACAAACCAAATAACACATCATTACTTATAGTTTTAAAGCATAAGTTTATGTCGGAATGCTAACGATGACACCATGGTTATTGTGTTTATAGACACCTCTTAAGAAAAATAATTGAATTCAAAACACACGTGGTAAAACTATCTTACAGCGCCATTATGATTTTAAAAAGATGGGAGACATATTTCCAAGATATTGTATTTGAGCCTAAGGTTAATGAAGCTACATTAAATCTCAGAAGATAATATTTCTAAAATATTTATAATAAAACAGTATCTTAAAATTTTATTGGATTCATAAACAAATCGAAAAATGTTAAAACATACGAAACGAACTGAAACCACAGCCCCTCTCTCTCTTTCTCTCTCTTTCTCTCTCTCTCTGATAGGTTGTTTAGTGATCTTTCATATTAAACAAAACACTTTAAGACATATATCATAAAAAATATAAACTTATTAGTGTGGATTTGTTGTTTTGGAGTGATAATTAATTATACAGATGCTCCTAAAATGAAAATTCACATTCATTGAGCTTAATATTGGTTAAAATTCAAAATATTATTTATAGAATATATACATATATACTTCAATAGGATATATTTTCTTTCGAGTCTTTAGAAATATCTAGCACGCATAGATATACATATATATCATCTCCCTGTATTTCCTCCTGTAACAGACAACACGCTATGCAACATATACACATCTGTGCGTGAGGTCGCCAAACTAATCAAGAACTTTGATTCCAGTAAAGCAACTAGCCCTGACGACATTCCAGTTATCGTGCTGAAAAAGCTCCAACCAGAACTTCCCCCCATACTTACAAAACGGTTTAGCGGTACCTTAAGGAGAAGTGCTTTCCAACACCTTGGAAAACCTCATAAGTATGCCCTGTATTTAAGAATTCAGGTGATAAGTCATCTCCCTCTCAGTACAAACCAATAAGTTTCCTGTGTGTTATGAGTAAGTTGTTGGAATCCATATTAAATAAAGAAGTAGTCAACAACCTCAGCAGAAACAACCTTCTTAGTGACATGCAATATGGTTTCCGCTCCGCAAGATCAACAGATGTGCTAACAGTTATATCTTATAAGATTAGTGAATCTCTTGACAAAGATTTCCTTTCCAGGGCAATTGTTCTTGATATATCGAAGGGCTTCGATAAGGTATGGCAGAAGGACCTACTTCACAATAGTTCCAGCTACAGTATCACTGGAAATGTTTTCTCTATCATTAAATCATTTCTCTCCGATAGGTTCATAAGAGTAGTGGTTGAAGGTCAGAAATCAGAGGCCCACAGTATTAATGCTGGAGTCCCTCAGGGGTCCATCTTAGGCCCAACTCTCTTCCTGATCTACATCAATAATATCTCCCTAAACACATACTTAAATCATTCGTTGGCATCTATGCTGATGACACGACCATCTATGGCAACACATCAAAGGCCGTAAATGACAAAGTTTTCTCTAATTCTCTCTTCTGATCTTGAGCGCGTGGTACAGTGGGGGAAGAGGTGGCTGGTCACTTTTAATGCATTCAAAACCAAGCTTCTATCTTTATATCATCAACGCTCTGATCCCCATCTGGCGTTAATTGAAATAGATGGCTCTCGTCTTGGGGAGGCTCCATGTTTTGACGATCTTCTGGGATTGACCTTTACTCCTGATCTGAAATGGAACAGGTACATCAGGTCTGTTGCCAAAGACGCTGGGAAAATGGTGAGATCCTTCTACCGTTCAAGAAGATATCTCACTACTAATGAAATTCTCTATCTGTATAAAAGCCAAATACGCCCAAGGATGGAGTACTGCTGCCACATCTGGGCAGGAGCTGCTAAAAACAGCCTATCCTGCCTTGACAGAGTACAAAATAGACTTCGTAGCTTAGTAGGGCATGCCCTTTTTTCTTCCCTGCAGCCTCTCTTCCACAGAAGAGACGTTGCGAGTCTGTCTTTATTTTATCGTTATTTCCATGGCAGGTGCTCGTCTGAGCTCCAATCTCTCGTCCCCCCTCGCCAAACCTTCACGCGAAACACCCGTCTGGCTGAAACTGCTGTCAATAATTTTCCCCACTCTTTATCTGTGCCTAAATCCAAACGTAGATTCCATGAGCAGAACTTCTTTCTCACAAGTGCACGACTGTGGAACTCTCTTCCGTTTGCCTGTTTCCCACCTGACTACAACTTGGATGTCTTCAAGTCAAACATAAACAAATTCCTGACAAACCGCCCCCTTAAGTAAGACATTCTATCAAATCTCCAATACTAATTATTACTACAATACTATTTCATTGATTACTGTACACGCAATAACCCTTATCCATGAGTGGCTTTCAGGCCTTGATAAGTGGTGACTTTCATTTGATATATATATATATAAATATATACATGAAAGCAATCATATGCGTAGATATATCTGTACTTGCATATGTATATAGACTATAGAGACATATATATTATGTGAGATTGCATGTGTATATGTGTGTGTCTAGACGTATATACAATATATACACACATGCACACATACACACATACATGCACACATATACATATCCATGCACACATACATATATACATATGTCTTTATATATATATATTTACATTTTCTGTATTTGTTTCTGTTTGTCAATATTGCAGACTTATTATTTATGTTTTCGGCAATGGCGTGAGGTGTCCGTGATGTCGCGATTACACGGCGACATGTTTAACAGCTGTAATAGATCTGAACATCGTTTGATGGTCATCCGATGGTCAGGCGAGTCACTCAGCCCACACTGCTCGCTCGGACGACAACAAGGAACGAAAGGCATCGCATGATCAATGCTTTTAGGTTGACACGTGACGATAAAAAGCCAGAATCGCAGACAAAAAAACAAAAACAAAAAACACATCACATGATTTTGTTTTTGCTGTCAGATGTGAATGAGTGCATATGAGCATCAGTGATCTGTGATACTGCGAAACAGCTGCTACCGGATGACATCATGTTTTCCATTAAGTTGAGTCTCTGGTACGTAAAATAACGGTTGTAGTTAACGTAACGTGAGTTTTTTCATTTAGTAACAGAGCTCTCTAGACAGCGAGTATTGTGCAAACAAATATAACGGACTATTGTTCTCATCTTGAGTGTTATTTGTGCAGCTTTTCGGTCGGATTATCCTTCAGCCGTCCTCATGCATGTTGGGTGTTGTTTGTAGCCAGTAACTTTTCTTTTTTCTTTTCCAAACAAAAAACAACAAGCCTGAAGACGGCCGACGGACAATCTAACCAAAACATTGCACAAATAACAATCAAGATGAGAATAATGGTCCGGTCAATGCAAATAATACAAACAATCAACCCTCATCTAAAAAATCAGATCTTTAAATATAAACTATGATATACTTGTTAAAAATCAACAAAACTTTCATAGATCGAATATAAACGCTATACATAAGCACAGCGAATAAGAGTGATTCATTGAGATAGCCTTCTGATTGTTATGTACTCTTCAATCGAGATTGGGCCTATCTTGTACGTAGAATAACAGTATCCACGTAGTGTAAAGTGAGACTTTTTTCTTAGTAAAAAGAGCTCTCTACACAGTCGGTAGTGTAAAATAAAAATATGGAAAATATTAACACCTTACGTGGCTTAACATCACAAGGTTAATTGAGAAGTATTATTAAAACACAAGTATATAAAAGTAACGGTGCGTTCTTTGACATGACAGGCCCGTTCGAAATGAATGTTTCTATTTAATGTAAAACTGACCATGATTCTTGATTTTTCATTTTAAACTTAAAATTAAGCCTTTATCACCACACAAGCAGAAAGAAGAGGAATACACAGTCAACAGTTGATCTTTTGATATGACAGGGTCACGTTCGAAATCAACATTTCTGTTTAGAGGATTTGGCTTTTGCATTTTGAATTTTAATTCAAGATATTATATATAAAAACAATTTTATAAAATAAACAGTAAGTTCTCTACAGTGCAATAGAAAACTACAATGTATTGTGGACTAAGTCACTGCGGGGAGGCATGTGAAGCTCTCTTTCTCCCGATGTACCGCGATAAGTCCTCAACTAGAGCAGGCAATCGATTTGATTGAAAAATGGGCGATTTCACTGAGTTCGACGACAATAAAAATATCGAGGTGTGAAATATACATTCATCATTATTCAGCAACGTCGGGCTTCTCTGCTAGTATACGCACAATATGAAAATAACTAAGAGGAGTCGGGCTAATAAGTAGTATAATGCATTACTTCGAACTCTATAACATACAGTAGTTTTGTTTATTGTGCAAACACACAACACAGTTTTATAATTATATATTATCACTGAACCTGAGTTAATCTCGTCAGCATCAGACAAAGCCAAACTCCTTGCCAAGAACTTTGCAGCTTATTCTACCCTTTGCGACCAAGGCCGCCAACCCCCAATATTTCCTCCTGTATCAGAAAACACGATATGTCATATACATATATATGTATGTGATGTTGCCAAGCTAATCAAAACTTTGATTCCAGTAAACCAACTGGCCCTGACGGTATTCCAGTTATAGTACTCAAAAAACTTCAACCAGAGCTAGATCCCATACTACAAAACTGTTTAAGCGTTGCCTTAAGGAGAAGTGCTTTCCAACACCTTGGAAAACCTCATCAGTACGCCTTGTGTTTAAGAATTCAGGTGATCGCTCATCCCCCTCTCAGTACAGGCCAATAAGTCTCCTGTGCGTCATGAGTAAGTTGCTGGAATCTGTGTTAAATAGAGAAGTAATCAACCATCTCAGCAAAAATAACCTTCTTAGTGACACACACTATGGTTTCCGTTCTGCTAGATCTACAGCAGATGTGCTTACAGTTATATCTCATAGGATTAGCGAATCTCTCGACGGAGGCAACCTTTCTAGGGCAATAGCTCTTGACATATCGAAGGCCTTTGATAGGGTATGGCATAAAGGTTTACTTCACTAGATCTCTAGCTATGGTATAGCTGGAAATTTCTTCTCAATTATTAAATCATTTCATTCTGATAGGTTCATAAGAGAAGTAGTTGATGGGCAAAAATCAGAAGCTCACGGTATTAATGCTGGAGTCCCACAGGGTCAGTCCTGAGCCCAACTCTTTTTCTGATCTACATTAATGATCTTACATCATTTGTAGACATATATCCTGATGACACAACCATTTATGGTAGAACATCTAAGACAGTAAACGACCAAGTTCTCTCCGATTCTCTCTCCTCTGATCTTGAACACGTGATACAATAGGGAAAGGAGTGGCTGGTTACTTTTAATGCATCTAAACCCAAGCTTCTCTCTTTACATCATCAACGTTCTGATCCACATCTGGCATCAATTGAAATGAATGGCTCGCGTCTTGAGGTGGCTTCAAATTTTGACAAGCTTCTGGGCTTGACCTTTACTCCTGATCTTAAATGGAACAGGTACATCAAATCTGTTGCCAAGGCCGCTGGAAAAATGGTGGGATCCTTCTATCGATCTAGTAGATATCTCACTGCTGATGCAATTCTCTATCTATGTAAGAGCCAGGTACGTCCAAGGATTGAATACTGTTGCCACATCTGGGCAGGAGCTGCTAGAAAGGACTTGTTCTGCCTAGATAGAGTTCAAAATAGACTTCGTAGCGTCGTAGGAGATGTCCTTTTCTCTTCCCTGCAACCTCTATCTCACAGAAGAGATGTTGTGAGTTTGTCTCTACTGTATCGTTATTTTCATGGAAAGTGTTCAACTGAGCTTCAGTCTATGACCCCCCCTCGCCAAACTTTCACGAGAAACACTTGTTTAGCTGAAAACACTATTAATTATCCCCCTCTTTATCTCCCCCTAAACCTAAACGTAGATTCCAGGAACAAAGCTTCTTTCTTAGAACTGCACGCCTGTGGAATTGTCTTCCGTTTTCCTGCTTTCCAGCTGACTACAATATGGTTGTCTTCAAGTCTAACATAAAGTTCTTGATTAGCCGTTCCACTTGGTAACAAATTTACCGAATTTGCATTTACTAACGATTACTATATTGTCCAATTTTTACAGTACACTCTTTAATCCTTATCCTCGAGTGGCCTGTTGGCCTCGATAAGTAGTGATGCCTATGTAAAAAAAATAAAAAAATAATTATATATGTACACGCACACACACATACATATGTATATAATATATATAGAAATTTTGCAAATAAGAATTTACAAAATGTATTATTTGACAAGGACACATATCACAAGGAAAAGAAATATATATATATATATATATATATATATATATATATATATATATATATATATATATATATATATAAAGGAAGGGCTGGCCGGATGTCAACTGAGCTTTTATCCTGTAAGTGCTTGCTCATTAGCTGATTAGGAAGGGTGCGCTCGAAACTAGACAGCTGATTGGCTAACTAAAACTTAATAGAGTGTGCGTATATAAAAATGCGAGACAATTAAACCTCCTCGCATAAGCCTGACGAATCCTAGCGTGGATAAAACGCGGAATATTTTTGTAGCTTAATTGCCATATATATATTTTATAACTAAGTAACTATATATATATATATATATATATATATATATATATATATATATATATATATGGCAAGTAAGCTATACACGGAATCGTAACCTTTTCTATTCACACAAAGAATACTCACGCTAAAATGCAGGATTCCTCATGGGAATTAAACGCTGAAAATTTCTTTATTACTATATTTTTTTTATTTACTGATTGCCATATATTTTCGTAATTTATTACCTATCCATACTCAGGTATAGAACAATGTTGAACTCAATCCTGAAAATCGTTACATAAAATCTGATTTATATATATATATATATATATATATATATATATATATATATATATATATGATGACCGATTGCAACGTCTTGCCTTACGAGTCACACTTCTCAAGTCACTGAGCGTCCATGTGCCCGAAGATGACTTTTCTGTCCTGCCAGCGACTTGCATACTCTTAAGCATCGATGGCAGTCATTGGTTTAGATAAAGCCAACCGCAACGGGACTTTTATCGTCGTAAACTTTCACATGATTAGCAAGATCTACTTTGGACAACAGCGCCTGGTCATACACCTCACAGATCGATAAGTCTCAATAGTTGGGTAGCAAAGTTTGGTGCTTCCTCCATACTCACTTGTGTTTATCTCGGTCTTTCTTGGTTGCCTCAAAGTGTTCTGTGCCCATGTATATCAGTGATCAGACGCTAGGGACTCTCAACTATCAACAGAAACATGAAAGCTCACCAAACTCTCATTGATGCTATCCGAAAGCGTTTTTTTGCTGGAGTCTTTTGCTAAGAAGGAGCTCACCATAAACAACTATTTTAGGAGTCGGTAGTCATCAAACCAGACAAGATGACCTGTCCAACGCATCTGGTTCTTAATAACAATAGTAGCAATGCTGGTGGGTTTTCCCTATTCAATACACATGTATCAGGGATGAAACTGACCCATTTTAACTCAAGAATGTGTCTAAGACAGTGTTGATGAAACCTTTAGAGCTGTTCCAGATGTGACCGGTACAGAGTCCACATTTCAGAGGCATAGAGTAGAGATGACAATGCACTGCTATAATGACATTTTAGTTGTCAGAGTTAAATCACCATCAGAATAGACTCTATCCTGTAACCCTCCAAATGCGTCTGATACCTTGCTGATTCTCTATCTTATTTTCGCATCAAGTACCATCATTTGTATACAGTAATACCAAGGAAGACAAAACTTTTTACGGCTTCAAGATAGACGAAGATATTAGGTTCCACATATAGGTCACCAGGAGCGGAAACGTACATAACCTTAGTCTTCTTAATGCTGACTGTCAGTCCGAAGCAGGCACAAGCATTCGTGAAGAGATCCATCACCAATTGCATATCTACTGAGGAGTGTTTCACCAGGTCAGCATCATCAACATACAAGAGTCCCATTAGAAACCCATCATTAACAAGGTTTTTGGCTTGGAATCTTCTGAGATAGAACACATTTCCAGTCGTTCGGAATCTAATATAAACACCCAAATCACAGTCGCGGAAACCATACCAGATCACAGCAGTCAGATAGAGCGAAAACAATGTTGGTGCAGGTGTATCACTCTGCTTGACTCCATTATCAGTGGAGAAATACTTCTGATAGCTGATCCTTGAAGTTGACAGGACCTTTCATACCATGATAAAATTGTTTTAACTTTTCCGTAAAAGCAGGTTTACAGCCAAATTTTCCCAGCACTTTCCAGAAGGCCTCACGGTTTTCTGTGTAAGACGCTTTGTTTAAATCCACAAACACATGGCAAAGTGGCATACGCTGCTCAATGCACTTTCCTAAAAGCTGTCTAGCAGAAAACACCAACACCATATCTACGGTCCCTCGTCCCTCTCTAAAACTAGACTGAGACTCCGGAAGAATATCAGGACAGATATACTTCTCCAATCGGTTTAGCAAAAGCAACGCAAATACCTTTCCACCGCAGTCAGTAGCGAGATGCATTGACAATTTCCAAAATCAGTCATTGCACCCTTTAATTTGTACAACATAATCAAAGTGTCATCTATCCAGTCTTCGGCAATCGGGTCACCCTGCCATACTAACAGTAGGAAAGAGTGGATCGCACAATGTACATTGACACCACCAGGTTTCAGCAGCTCAACGAGAATGCCATCCAGACCAGGAGCTTTGTTCGAGTTGATCTGCTTTATACAATCAACTATTTTCACGAGAGTTGGCTCAACATCAAGTCGCGGACTGACGTACATCCATGAGAGGAGTTGCTCTCTAAGAGTCTCGTACTGCCTATATCTATATATAAAACTTTCTGATCATGAATGCATAATTAAGTCAACATAACAGTACAATTTGCAATGCATTATGATCCATTCGGGCGGAATAAAAATAGGAGGTATTACTTTCGGAATGCACCTTGTATGTAGGAAAGTAATTTTTCGTACATAAATATAACGAATAATGAACACTTCCTGCCAGCTTAGCGCTTCCTAGTATAGACATTTCAATTTTGTATTCAATGTTTTTAATTCTAAATTTCTCATTCATGTTGCTAATGATGTAAACGTTTTCTTATTATTTACTACTGGTATATATATATATATATATATATATATATATATATATATATATATATATATATATATATATATATCGCTACTAAATCGACACTCCAAAGCCGCAATGGATACTACGAAGCGCTAGTAAATACTCACCAAATTAGTGTGGTCGATCCAACCCTTCGTACTATGAA
Organism: Euprymna scolopes; assembly: GCF_053919585.1. NCBI lineage: Eukaryota > Metazoa > Mollusca > Cephalopoda > Sepiida > Sepiolidae > Euprymna > Euprymna scolopes. The sequence goes on from NC_136491.1 coordinate 115,647,612, forward strand.
ATCATATATAATTACAATAGAAAAATGCGAGCATGAAAATGAAAAATAATATGGTTAAGCTTAAACATTGAAAAGTAAAGGACTAGTTGTTAAAATGGGAAAAGAAAAGGAAAAGATATTCTAGTAAAAAATATAATAAATAAATATTACAGGATTCAGAATACATTACATTATTTTATAAATTAAATTAAAAAAATATTAATTCTTCAATATTTTAAGTTATAAATTTATTATATTTTTTATTAGGATATCTTGTCTTTTTTTTAGTTTTAGGAACTAGTCCTTTACTTTTGCATGTTTAAGCTTAACCATATTATTTTTCATACTCGAATTTTTAATCTATCTACTGTAATAATTGTTTTCAATTTAGTCAAGAAATGAGTGAGCGGTGAAGCTTTAAAGCAGTTCTTAATGACTGAAACTGCCACTTAACCATATAGTCGAACCTACTATGTTTGAGTGATAATATCTAAAGAAAACGTTCTAAACCAACCGTAGAAAGTAATATAAAACTGTTTGCATATATCTAAGTATATCTTGTCTCGAGTTACACCTGATAAGGTGCAATACATAAAAATATATTTAAAAAATACCTCCTTAGAGAAAATATTTTAAAAAAATAATAAAAAAATTAAAATAAAATTTTATAGAAATGAATATATAAAATAAGATAAAAGATAAGAGTCAGAATAACATCATTAAATTAATAAAATGTAATAATAAACTGATAGCAATTAAAAAAATAGTTATAATCAGATATATCTATGGCATAGATTAGAACATGAAATAGGGTAGTATATTTTACACTATGTAGAATATTATTTAAATCTGATAACAATATATACACACGCACACATATATATACACACATATATATATATATATATATAAACACACACACACACACACACACACACACATATATATATATATATATATATATATATATATATATATATATACTAGCAGGGAGACCCAACGTTGGCCGAGATTGAATAACGATCAAGGAAGTCTGCGATTGCAATACTTACATTCTCATCAAAATCGATCAAATCGCCCATTTTCAATCAATCAAAACTCGCTGTTCCATAGGAGAAAGCTCAGTAGTGAATTAGTCAGCAATACTTTGTAATCTATATTGCCTGGTAAAAAGATTACCTATATAATTGTTTTATATAATGGTTTCAATTAATGATTAAAATGCAAAAGTCAAGTATCATGGTTCGATTGTGTCCTATACAAAAATATTTATTTCGAACGCACCCCTATCTTATTAAATATTCTACTGTTGCTTTTATACGCTTGATTATTCGTCTTGTGCAGTGATAAATTCTCAAATTCACTTGTGATGTTAGCCTGTATACGAATATAAACTTTAGTTAAAATCAGCATGTTCCTTCTTTCTTTGATATGGTTGATTATCGATTTTTGATATTTATTCGGTGTATTCTGTTGCAACACCTTTTTAAGAACTCTCCCAGACACATGAAGTACATATATTTGAAATCAAAACATTGTTCCAGCTATTTCAGAGTCACAGGGAACGAACCCACATTCACAGAGACTAATACTAAGTGTCTTATATATATATAATATATTATTATTATTATTATTATTATTATTATTATTATTATTATAAAAAGTAGTGGTTTAATGTTGATTTAATGGATAATTGAAGAGGTTATTTGCGAGCACCGACCCAATAGGCCAGTTGTTAGAACTGCGAACGTTTTAGCTTCAATTTCCGGCTATGGAAAGTGCTAGTCTAGCCGCACTGATAAGTTATGATACAACGACACAATACTGTATGTGGATGACTGCAGATTCCTATATATATATATATATATATATATATATATATATATATATATATATATATATATATATATAAATAATCTTATAATGCATATATATACATGTATATATATAACTATTCCGATAAGATATATATATACATATATATATATATATATATATATATATATATAATTCCTTTAACTAGATTTAAGCTTGTCCACATGTCTATGTTCTTAACCTCTTCCATATGTGTGTATGCGTCTATATATCATTGCATGTATGTATGTATGTATGTATGTATGTATGTATGTACTACGTGTCTACCACCGTGGCAACGAATTCCACCTGGTTAACCGCTTCGTGATTGATTACTCCGACTGTCATGATGGATAAATAAATAAACACACAGGGTAGACGAGAAACAGCAAAATAATAAACCGTCGAGAAGCCCTCAATAAACAATTCGAAACTGTTACCATTCAGATCGCTTTACATTCGCTCTATACTAAAGCCTCTCGTTTTCTCGTGAGGTCAAACTCGAAGGTCATAACACGAATAAAGGATGCGTCCAGTTAGAAAATGGGATGCAACATCTGTTATTGGCATGACTCTTTAGCAAAAAAGAGTATCTGTTCTTAAAACATATGTTATGTTTTCGAGCTGAGAAAGAGAAATCCATCTAGACTAAGGCAATTAAAGTATATCTCAAGCCAGCATGTCACGTTTTAAGGAGCTGTATTTTTACCATATGTAAAAACGACCCCGTGTATAACTCTACATTAGCGAGACGGAAAGAAAACGGAAACGTCATAATCGAAGTTTGCTTTTATAACTTTCCACTTTATGTTTTTCAATTTTTAATATCCTATTATTGTAATTCTGATGTTAGGAAATCAGACTGTCTGAAGGTATCAGCTTCCGTTATTAAATGCAGTAAAAATACATATTATTTTTTCCTTTCCCTTTTTAAAACTCAATCAGGTTTTGCAAAGCCAAACACGAACCGACATTTTCTCTACTAAATAACTAAACAAAACACAATGAATAAATATTTGAAGATATAAAAAAAACTTAAAGCGTTTTACGTACTGATTGGAACCGGAAAGGGTTGATACGCCGTAAAAGAAAAAAACAACTACAATGCTTTAATATTTGCAAATGTAAAGAACTTGAAGCATAAAACACTTTTCGAAAATTAGCTCGGATAATATTAAATAATTCGCAAACGATCCATATGCCCTAAAATAATTGAATTAATTTGAAATAGCACCCTACCGGAGAATTCTACCTTCAAACTCGTCAGCCTAACATTTGCGGGCAATATGAACTGGAACAAATACATAGAGGACATTGCAAAGGCTGCTGCGAAGAAGGTGGGTTCCCTCTATCAAGCTAGAAGACTATTCACGCCTGAGAGTATCCTGCACCATTCGACCATGCATTGAGTATTGTTGCCACATCTGGGGTGGTGCATCTACCAGTAGTCTCTCCCTTTTAGATAAAGTAAAAAAAAAGAGTTGCCAATCTAATCGATCGCACTTTATCAACTAATCTCCAGCCCCTGGCCCATCGCCGCAATATTGCATCACGGTGCCTTTTTTTTTACAAATATTTTAATGGAATCTGTTCTGATGAACTCGTTTCACTTATACCCCCTCGACGTACATAACCCCGACAAACTGTTGTTGTCCCTACATGCAAGAAAAATTTCTATTCTAATAGTTTCTTCTCTCGAACAGCTAGATTTTGGAATTCCCTTCCTGCTGCCTGCTTCCCTGGTTGTACAGAAGTTTAAATGTAACATAAACAAATATCTTGTTAATCTTTCCTGGACATGATCCCAAATAGTAGCCTCTTACCTCTAAGTGGCGATATGCTTTGTAAGATGGTGAGTGAAAAAAAAAAACAAAAAACAAAAAACAAACACCAAAAAAAAAAAAAAACCCAACCAAATCATGTTTGCAAAATTACACTGCTGCTTGGGTCGTGTCTGTACAGTACCTGGGGGTATCAATGTCCGTCTTAACTCAGCGTCTCACACTTTATAGATAGTGAAAATAAAAAAATAGTTCTACGATTACGTGGAAAAATACGATATCTCCTAACAAAACTTTTATCTAGTTAAAATACGACCCATTGCCACTAACTTAGCATATCAAAATATGTGACCGGTTGAAAAAATAATCAGAGTATATATTACTAAAGCAATAGATTTTACGATGTCAATACCCGAGTTCGAATCTCATGCAACGCTAATAGCAAGAAAACATTATGCCGCTTTTGTAAATTTAAAATGCTATTATTTTTATAGGCATATGAATATTTCTATCATTTTCTTCCCCAAACAACCCTTACGGCCATTAAAACGTAAGAGGCTATTATTTCGGACCGTGTCCATCAGTGAACTACCTGATCACATTACATTAAAACTTCTGGTAGTTAGTGCGGACAAGGAAGCAGGAAACAGGGAGGGAATTCTAAAGTCTATCCGTCTTAGGAAATAAATAATAAGAGTAGGAGATTTTCTGGCATCGAATGACAGCAACAGTGTAAACGTGTTGGATTTGCTGTTTGTACGTCGATAGTGCACAAGTGCGCTGACTTCATCAAAGCACATTTCATAAAAGTACTAAAAACAGACACAGGGATGTGACATAGGAGAAAGGTTGCGGCTTGACCGATAGTGCGGGGCCTATTTGCTTTGAGACTCTTCTGGGGCCATTTCTAAGAGGAAGCTGAAACTAGTTGTAAATCCACCAGCTCACATGTGGCAACAATACTGGGCGAATTGTTGTTTTGTAAACGTATAGGATGTTTTCGAATGTGAATGATTGTCTGGCATGTTAGACGGTCTCACCTTCTTTGCAGCAGCTTTGGCAATGTCTTCAATTTATATGTTCCATATATATATATTTGTTCAAAATAGATTATTATTTTTTTTATTAGACCGTGATAGTGATATAAAAGGGATTTAAAGAAGACATTATTTAGGTCATTCTGAATCAAGCCATACTCTCATGAATAAATACTCGGACATGACCTAAAAAGATCAGAAGAAACTGCGTTGTTATGATTATTTTTCTATAAATATTTCGAAAGTTCAAAGAGCCTGAACGTTTTTCTAATTGAATCTATGGATAGCAATAATGTTCAGCTGTCAATGTCGATAATTATATTTCGAACGCCTCATCGATAAGAGATAACGGCTTGACAAGAGCGCCAAAGAACGATCGAATTTTGTGTGGAAGAATGAAAAAAGAAAACAAAGGAGCGTGGGGGAAGACAGGCTGATAAATGAGTTTTTCTGTTTTTTTTTTGCTCCGGCTGGTTTTAGGAGATGAAAGATTATATGATTTTTATTGCTGATTGATATCGATCAATACGAAAGGACAATCAATCAATGTCCTTGGCCATTTTCGATGTGCAATAGTTTACGAGGTCGCGTACGGCTGACCAAAATAGGCCAATGAAAATGAATAATTAAAATATATATACCGAACACAAAGTGGGACACAAATGGCTTGGTGTATTTTTCTTCTTCTTCTTCTTCTTCTTCTTCTTCTTCTTCTTCTTCTTCTTCTTATTATTATTATGGGCTCACAGGCTATCGAAGATCTCATTGAATACAGTCTGTGGTGTTCCCTGGAAGCTGAGTGACAACAAGTCTCCCCAGATTTTCCAGTACTCTCCACTTTTTTCGATACTATTTGCAAATAAATTTGCATTATCGCATCAGCTGCTTGCCATTGATTTCTCGTTGATAGTGGCTATTGGACTTTACTGGTCTCAGTTCTCTTAGTACTCATACAGTGGAGGTCTGGTCAGTACTCACTCCTCGATCTTTTCTTCCTCCTTCACTACTTGTCTATTTGGTTTCACTCTTTTTTTGGGTGTCAGTGATGTGGTAATGGGGGATGGGGTGAGGTTAGATAACTTATAGGTATGCAGCTTCAATGTTCTTGGCTCCATGTAGCGCTCCACGTTTTGTCTCCGCAGCAGTTTGGTCTGGTCCACGCTTTTGATTCTTGTGTATTAGTCTCCGCATTAAAGTGTTTTCCTTAATATTTCAGCTGTTTTCATTATTATTGTTCGGTGTATTTTTCCAGTCATTCCTCCTCTGATTCCAATTTCTCTATTCTTCGTCGTCTTCTTCTTCTTCATATTATTATTATTATTATTATTATTAGTAGTAGTAGTAGTAGTAGTATTATTATTATCATTAGTAGTAGTAGTAGTAGTAGTAGTAGAAGTAGTAGTAGTATTATCATTAATTTCACATCACTCATTATCTCTGCACTTTGTTTGCTCTTTTGCGCCTTCATTTTCTCAGTTCTTGTCTTTCGTCGTCGTCGTCGTCGTCGTCGTCGTCGTCGTCGTCTGTTGTCTCTCCTTTACTCCTGTTTCCTTATTGGTCACTTTACGCAGTTGCCATGAAGATACAAACAATCTACAACTAATTTAACCAATTCTTATATTTTAATTAATGAAATGTTCCGGCATTTTTAGATGGTAAGTTAGAACAACATTAAAAAATTGCAATATAAGTAACGGTAAGAAAACTGTTAAATTCATATTAGGACTTTCCACGTGGACACAGCATTATGTAACACTAATTTCTAACTGTATCTCTCCGAGGGTTTTGAATATTAAATTCTTATTATAGACGATAAAAACTCATGTCTACACAATGTGTACACGGACACATGATCTGATGGTAAAAACATATAATAATGCAAATCTACGGTCTTCTATGGTTCAAGGTTTAACTTTTTACTACAGAAGATAAAGGAACGAATTTATTGGATCATTCTACTACTTCAAAAATTACTTCACTCCTAGCGCAATTATTTACCTGCACAATAACTAAATACTTTCTAAGATGGCGTTGTAGTGAAACATCTCGAGAGTTTTAGCTTAGAGCAACTTACCTTGCCTTGACAGATTAAAAACTGATTTCATAATCTAGTCCGTAGGTAGATTATTTGGCCCCCCCCTCCGTGCTAGGTGATTGTCATAAATACGTTAAATTAACACCGGGCATCATAATAATTTTATAAGACCTATGAAATATTGCCAACTAACTTCTAAAATAGTCAGTTTTTGCAAAACTGTCAACACCATTACCGATCGCCACAATATTTTCGAATCTAACACTTATAAAATGTTATGCTTGTGTCTTTAAGCCTTAAGAAGTGATGCTTTTTACTAGAAAATCAAAGCGTTTATATATATATATATATATATATATATATATATATATATATATAATGTATATATATATATCAATTAATAAATATATCTATAATATAAAACTGAAGTCTGTGTGTGTGTGTCTGGTCACGAATAGGCTCCTATATGGTTGACTATTATAGAAAACTGATCACATATAATGATAGAAGATGTATTGAGACACAGGAATGTGTATGTTTGATCTGGCATAATGATGATTCATTAAAATTGTGGGGTATGCGTTCGCGCCTGATCCACAAAGAATGGAAATAAAAAATTTAAAAAATTAAAAAAAAAACGTTTACAAGTGTTTTTGATATAGATGTACAAAATAATACTTTGATAAGTATGTGTTAACTCAAATAGGGATGGTATAATAAAATTGCGGGGTCTGCGTTCGCGCCTGGTCTCCATAGAATGGAAATAGGCACACACTTTAATAAAGACTTTTCATATCTATCTGCGTAAGTATACTTTGATAATTATGTTTCAGTTTGAAGAAATATGGTATGATAAAATGATGGGGTGTTCGTTCACCACTGACCTCCCTAAAATGGAAATATGTCACAAAGTTTAACAGAATATTATGATAAGTGTTTTAGTGTGAACAGGTGTGGTATAATAAATTATGGGGTTTATATATTTTATTTTTACTTTCATCATATTTTGCTTTGGTTTTGATACCTCCAAATTCGAAGCTATCTCTTTACAACCCTTCCTTTTCATAATCTATCATCTCTCTCTCTCTCTCTCTCTCTCTCTCTTTATATATATATATATATATATATATATATATATATATATATATATATATAAAAGCCTAAATGTGCGTATGTATGCATGTATGTATGTATATATGTTTGTATATGTGTTTGTATGTCTCGCAAAAACTTTCGACACGGGTCACATATTTTTACGAGATTGATATCATTTTAAAGTTCCAACTTTCGCCCGACAAATACTGAATAATTAGCCAAAAACATTAATTTCTTCACCCTAAAATCATCAGTTTTCTACAGGGAGGGGTCAGCAAAAACCGTCCTCTCATGACAAGTTCGCTTCTACGCAAATGACGTCGGAACATGATTTAGTTTAAATATTAACAAAACCAACCTAATTGGGTCAACGTCGTTTTAGCTCAGTTTATTAGAGCGCGGCCGCATTATCTAAAGGTTTTGGGTTCGAATCGTGGTGTGAGACGTCTTTTGTTTTTCGACTTTTAAAGGTTCAATATTGAAACAGTTTATTTAAGCCATTTTTCACGTTCTATGTTTTTTTTTCAGCTTTTTTACAAAAAATTTAACGTTCGTTTTTCTGTTTTTTTTCCATCACATTCGCGTTTTTTTTTGTTTTTGTGTTTCCGATCTTTACATTTAACATCGTTCGTTTGCCTTACGTTAGTTTTTTTGTGTTTTTTCGATTTTTTTTTAGTTTTAACATTTATTTTATATGAAATATTTAATAATTTACTATTTAATATTTAAAAATATTTACTTCGCTTATTTTTAAATACCCGGGAAACGCCGGGTAAACCCCCTCCCCGTTAGTACTTTCATAAATCAGAGTTCATTTTCTGTAGGCTGTTTTTGAACCCAGTCAACGACGAGTAGTTTTGCTAGTATATATATATATATATATATATATATATGTATATATATACATATATATATTTATTTATTTATATTTATAAATATATATATAATATATATATATAAAACATATATATAAATAAATATATATATATATCAATATATATATATATACATATATATATACATATATATATGTATATATATATATATATATATATATATATATATATATATATATATATATATATATATATATATATAAACAATTAGCAGGGGTTACCCGGCGTTGCCTGGGTGATCGGCCCCCTTCCCACTCCGAGGGGTAACAAAAAAAGTCACCCCTCTGGATTTACATGCTTGGTGCCGGCCTCCCCCCTTCAGGGAGGAGGGTGCCTGGAGGCTTCTCCCCCCCCAAAAAAAAGTCACCTCCTCCTGGCCTCTTCGCCCCGCCCTACCCTTGTGGGGGACACCGGCTCCCTCCTTTGGAGGGAGAAACTGCCAAGCTCCCCCCTTTCGGGTGATAAAATGCCAGGCTTCCCCTTTTGGTGGGGGGATGGTGGCGTGGCCTTCGTTATAAAGATGGCCGGCCAGCTGAAAAAATAACGTCATCGCCGAGGTCCCAACAAGCAAGATATGTGGAACTCTTAGACTGTCAATAATGAACAGTAATTTTTACAGACAGCGTTACAAAACTTCAAAATTGGATTGAAATAAAGAACACGATGATTTATACTGAAACTCATCTAATATTAATAATAAAAAAATAATAAAAAAACACAAGTTGTTTGTTTAAGTATTATAAGCAATTGAATATTTCGTTGTATTATAGATTTTAAAGATTAGAATGCGTTCTTTAATTACTTATAAATTACATTTAAAAAAAAAGTGACGGAACACGATTTGATTTGTAGTAAACTTGAAGTTTATTTAATATAATTAAATAAAAATTATGCATGTAAGATTATGAATATTTGAAGCAGAACACAAGCAAAACATTTGATATGAGTTAAGACAATAAACAAATATTAAAATTAAACTATTTTTTTAATCAAAATGAATTTTTTTAAAATCAAAATGAATGTTTTTTAATCGAAATGAACAATATTTTTTTAAAATCAAAATGAATATTTTTTAATCAAAATGAATATTTTTAATGGGTTTGTATTACTGTACACATAGATTCGAAAAAGTTGTCAAAAAACAAATATATAACAAATAAATGGGGTTTGTATTACTGTACACATAGATTCGAAAAAGTTGTCAAAAAACAAATATATAAAAAATAAATGTTATCAAAGGCAAGATAAGTTACTTTTCTACCAAACTGGATATATTTTTCGTGTTTTACTCAATGTAACATGTTTATTCAGCTCGAAAACCATACAGTGTTTAGCGATGTATTAGAACATTCAAGATGGCGTCTTATTCTCTCTTTAACACGGTAAGTGTGGGGAAAGATGTTATAAATAAAAAAACCGGATAAAATACTGTTAAAAACTCGCTGAATATATGTTACCGTGACATAGGTTGACATATATTCGGCGGGTTTTTAATAGTATTTTGTATAGTTTTTTATTTATAACACCTTTTTCCAAACTTACGGTGTTAAAGAGGGTGTGAGACGCCATCTTTAATTTTCGAATACATCGGTAAACACTGTATGGTTTTCGAGCTGAATAAATATGTTACATTGAATAAAAACACAAAAAATATATCCAGTTTGGCAGAAAAGTAACTTATCTTGCCTTTGATAACATTTATTTGTTATATATTTGTTTTTTGACAACTTTTTCGAAACTATGTGTACAGTAATACAAACCCAATAAATGTTATCAAAGTCAAGATAAGTTACTTTTCTACCAAACTGGATATATTTTTCGTATTTTTATTCAATGTAACATGTTTATTCGGCTCGAAAACCATACAGTGTTTACCGATGTATTGGAACATTCAAGATGGCGTCTGACTCCCTCTTTAACACGGTAAGTTTTGGAAAAGGTTTTATAAATAAAAAACTGGATAAAATACTGTTAAAATCTCGCTCAATATATGTTACCGTGATATAGCTTGACATATATTCGGCATGTTTTTAATAGTATTTTGTCTAGTTTTTTTATTTATAACACCTTTTTCCATACTTACAGTGTTAAAGAGGGAGTGAGGCGCCATCTTTAATTTTCCAATACATCGGTAAACACTGTATGGTTTTCGAGCTGAATAAACATGTTGCATTGAATAAAAACACGAAAAATATATCCAGTATGGTAGAAAAGTAACTTATCTTGCCTTTGATAACATTTATGTGTTATATATTTGTTTTTTGACAACTTTTTCGAATCTATGTATACAGTAATACAAACCCGTTTTTTGAGCTGAATAAATATGTTACATTGAATAAAAACACGAAAAATATATCCAGTTTGGTAGAAAAGTAACTTATCTTGCCTTTGATAACATTTATTTGTTATATATTTGTTTTTTTGACAACTTTTTCGAATCTATGTGTACAGTAATACAAACCCGAAATGAACGTAAGACCACGAGTGAACGCGCGTTTTTTTTTAGTTTAGTTTCATATATCTATATATATCTATCTCTCTCTCTCTCTATATATATATATATATAAATATATATATATATATATATATATATATATATATATATATATATATAAATAAGTATTTTTAAATTTTATCTTTCTAGCTTTAAAAAAAAGTTTTAAAATTTTATCAGCCGGCATAATTTATTTTTAAATATTGAAAAATTTCAGGAAAATTAATTTTTGCTAGATTTTTAAAACATGTGTGTCAACAGCTTAAAAAATCGTCTTTTCAAAAGAACGTGATTTAAAGAGGACGGTAGTAAACGTGTGTGTGTGTGTGTGTGCGTGTGTGCGCGTGTGCTGGGTAGGACAGCGTTTGTTTTCGTGTTGTGTGTACGTGTGTGCGGCTAGCGCCAGAATGGCGGACGTGGTGTCGGAGGTTGTATTGTGATGGCTGGTGTAAGTTTCGTAATTTTGTAATTTGTAAATGGCAAGTTAGGAAAAAATTAAACCCTTCCAAGATGGACAATAAATAAGCCCATAATATTTTATGGTAAATTTAAGAGCGTAGGAACCATAGTTTTTAAGGAGATGTGATTATTGGATTAACCAATCAGAAATCGTCTGTGGCACACACATCTCTGTTTTTTTATAGATATATAGATAGATATACACACATATATATATATATATATATATATATATATATATATATATATATATATATATATATATATATATATATATATGCAGATGGCATAAATAGGTAACTGGTTTAATTTTAGTTCGAAATTCTGTACCAGTCTGAAGAGATACATTGAGCAAATGTCAGAGATTCCATAGGAAATCCTGGACTTTGTTTGTCGCGTCAATCCACTATCATTTTTCGTTCTTTAATGTCAAACTTATCAATATGCAACAACCACTCGAGAACAAGAGTTAATGAGTTTGCAAAGTAGATGGTGATACAGCAAGGTAGGACCTCTTTATCACAGAAGAGACGTTGCGAGTTTGTCTCTGCTTTATCGTTATTTTCATGTCAAGTGATCGACTGAGCTCCACTCTATGCACCCCCTCGTCAAACTTTCACAAGAAACACTCATCTAGCTGAAAACACTATCAATAATTCCCCACTCTTTATCTGTACCTAAACCTAAACGTAGATTCCATGAACAAAGCTGCTTTATTAGAACTGCACGCTTGTGAAACTGTCTTCCGTTTTCCTGCTTTCCAGCTGACTACAATATGGTTGTCTTCAAGTCCAACGTAAACAAGTTTTTAATGAGCCGTTCCACTTGTTAACAAATTTACCGAATTTTCCTTTCTAACGATTGCTATATTGTCCAATTTTACTACTGAACTCTCTTTTACTCTTATCTTCGTGTGGTCTCTGGACCTTGATAAGTAGTGATCCTATGTAAATAGAAAAAACATAGTACCGGTGGTTCTAACTCATAATTTGATTAATTAAGATGACGGCTCAACCAGGTTTTGTTTACATTGAACTTGAAAACGGCCATATTTTAATCTGCTGGGAAGCAGCTCCGCTATATTGTGTTTGCTAACTGACTATTCTAGGAAAGAAACTTTGATCATGGAAGTTCCGTTTAGTTAAAGGTATACGAGGAGAGAATGGGGAATTATCGACAGTTGTTGTAGCTAGAATGTTTTTTGTTTTACATGAAATGCATAGATTGAAGCTCAATCGAACACCTGTCATGAAAATAACGATAGAGCAGAGAAAGACTAGCAAGGTATTTTTTTAATAAAAAAGCTGGAAATAGGGAAGCTATAAGTTATGTGGAAAGGATTTCATATTCATGGTTCTTATCATGCATTAATAACCATTTTGCAGTGATAAGGCCGACAAGGCAGTGGTGTTTGATTTTTGGGTTGGTTCCCTAAGTGTTCGCCCAACCAAGGGCACCCACAAGACAGTGGGGTAGGGGTTGGTAGTGTGCCAGGGCGTGTCCACACATCGGTGGGCCAAAACGCACTACCTCTGAGGTCCGCTACTACTCTTAGTGAAATGGAGTTACTATGTACCAAACACGGAAGTTCTCAGGAGAGCAAACCTAGACAGCGTGGAAGTTACCCTTGCTACTACGCAACTACGATGGACTGAGCACATTGCCAGAATAGACGACAACTGAATTATAAAGATGATCTTTTACGGAGCATCAGAAAATGGAACCTGAAAGGTAGGAGGTGAAAAGCTTTGCTACATAGACGTAATAAAGCGTCACCCGAAGGCAATGAACATCAATGTTAAGAGTTGGGAGGAACAAGCCAAGAAAGGAGTTGGCGGAACAGTTTCCACAAAAAAAGAAAGAAATACAGAGAAAGATTGGAGAAACCTTAGAGCTGAGACAACTCCGCCACTCATATATGCAGTGCCTGTGACCGGATGTTTCACATAGAAAGAGGACTACGCCAACACCGAGGGATAAAACAATGGCCCAGACTAGTCATCGTCAAGACTGATGAACTGCATGATGAAGATGAATTAAAATTGCTTCTACATAAAATATGCACCGATTGTTTCCGAGTCTTATAGATGAGGATGGATGATTCCTATATTTTGGATTATTCGATTACTGTTATCGTCTTAAGTTCTATTCTTACAACGTTTTGGCTGATATAATCTCCGGCCTTATTCATGTGTATCTTGTCGAACTCGAAAATCTTTCTGTCGAACACGGTAACCTGTATGAAATTTAAAATGGACGTATAAATAAAGCATGAAGTAAGAGGCAGTTCTAAGAGACACTCTTCTGCAGTGTGAAGGTTCAATCCATAGTCCGGGCTAAAATAAGAATGCATTTCTGAATTTGGGAGATGAGGATTGCTTTTTCGAATTATTTGGATTCAATAGACTACGGTTTTCATCTTGAGTGTGCTACCCCCTGAAGTAAATAAAGGGTTCCGTTCGGAATTACGTCCACATTCCTAAGTTCGACAGAAAAATTCCCGAGTTCGAGAAAACCACATCTTAAGCAGGTCGGAGGTTAAATCGATGTTGTGAAAATTACTCTCAAGATGAGAAAAGTACTCAGATGAATATTTATATATATATATATATATATATATATATATATATATATATATATGATGAGAATAATGGAAATAGCATTCCGAACAAATAGAGAGATACGAAAGGAACAAATCAAGTCACACGTCCATTAACGTCTCGTTTTAATTGTAAGACTTGTTCTGGATGAATGAATTTAAAGAAAGTATTTTTTTATTTTATTCAATTCATTCATCCAGAAGAAATCTTAAAATAAAAGCGAAACATTGGTGGACATGTTACTTGGTTTGGTTTTGATTTTGTTAATCTGCCCCTCTTTCTCTCTTTCTCTCTCTCTCTCTCTCTCTCTCTCTCTCTCTCTCTCTCTCTATATATATATATATATATATATATATATATATATATATATATATATATATATATATATATATATATAACTTTGCAGAAATGTACGCGCTCCAGTTTTCCCACAGTGGAGGTGTCATTTCTCTTATCTATCAGTAAAAAGCAAATAAATAGCAAATATTGTTAAACACTGAGTTTGCTATCGATTGTCTATATTTTATTCGTATTCACAGAAATAATTATTGAAATCCTTGATTTGAAACAGAGGAAGATCGTGTGGGTGTAGTACGTTTGCCATTCGGCTCTTTTTACAACGTAGAACAGTATGAAACATTAAATACAAATGAAATATATTTTACGCTTGAAGCTGAATTTTATATGCATGAGTCGATAATAAAATTAGATTAATATTAATCGCATGGTTGATAAAAGTTTGAGACTCGCTGACATTATCAATAATGAGTGGCCTGAAAATTCAGTCGAGGATGCAAAAAACTAACACGCCCTGTCAATGCGAATAAGATTGAAACAATCTGTCACTACTAGTGTGCAAGTCCTGGCATTATACTAAACAAAATAGAAATAACAAACATGAAAGGTTTAAAAAACAAACAAACGTATTTAACGTATCATAAAAAAGTAGAAACTTATAAAAAAAAGACATACACATGGACAGTACTCCTGGTCAAATACTCATGATATTTTATAAGCTAAAAAAAAAAACTTTCTAAAACCTGGATCTAAAAAAAATGAACTAACTATGCGTGAGTGTCACAAGAAAATATTAGTGTATGAAATGGAAATTTACATGTTAGGTTAAGCAGAAAAGTGGACGTTTCCGTTAGAATGAAAAGTGTAAAAGTGGAGCTATGCATCAGCGTATATCGCCATGATCTAGCAGCTGCTATTTATGCATAGAAGATGTGAACTGCTTAAATATTTCACTTTTGGGGGATTTGCGATAGAGAATAGCTGTGTTTAGAGACAGTTGCTCTCCTTCCTATAGTGTACAGGCTACTGGTATTATTTATGTATAGAGTGTACGCAAAATAAAAGCAAGAAAATAAAGTGAACACGTTTTTAAACGCAATGGCTTGGCGTTGTCATTTTGGATAATTTTTACAAGCGTTGCTATTAAGACGAATGAGTTGACTTAATTCGGCATAATCACGTTAACTCACCGGATCCTGTCAGACCACCAAAGTTAAGCAACGATGAACCTGGTCAGTACCAGATAGGTGACCATTTAGTGCTGTATTTGCTCTCCGCTTATCTCAGCATTGTTTTCAGTCGTCCTGGACCTCTCTTTTCTACTGGACTGAGGCAATGTTGATTCAGTGGAGGTGTGGTTGGAGATTGCGCAAGCCTAGTCTAGTCACACAATTACGCGCGCAGCTGCCTCTACAGGGGGTATCCTTTGTTTTTCGAGACTGAACGGAGGCATCTAGTCGACTTAACAAAATAGAGCGAGAAAGAATAAGATATACGTCATTATTTGCCGAGCCACAACATAGTGCAAGACGTCGATCAGAGATATTTCGTTACATCTTGGAATTAAGAAAATGTCCAACGGTAGTTCTACGAAAGTATTAATCGAAGAATGATGCTGATTGAGTATATAACAAGACGAGAAACTAGATAGCTTATAAGTTGTTTAATTTGCGTAAAAGAAGCAATTAAATCAATATGAAAACGCATAACACAAAAGGCAACATTCCTTCAATTCGACCGGACCTGACGAATAACTTAGGGTTCGTGGTAGAATAATGCATTTGTTTACAACTTTTCAGGAATTAAGCGATAAGCGGTCATTTGTTTATTTTTTTAATTCAATAAGTAAAAACCATTTTGAACCACATATTTTGAAATTAGAAAAAAACTTACTTTTTGCGCGTAAAAAATATACATGTCGCTAGAGAATTAAATTCTACAGCGTTTTTGCTGTTGTTGCTTTTTAAATAATTTTCAACTGTTAACTTTTCTACAATTTTACCAAATGAATAAATATTTTGTTAATTAACGGGAGTGCTTGGATTGTATTTTAATCTATAAAGGCATGGGCTCCCCTTAACAAATGCGTAGAAACATCGATTTTATAGCGAGTTAAGAATGATTAACAAAAAAAGATGAAAAAAATAAAAAATAGTCAATAAATGTTACAAAAGGCAATAAATGCTACTTTTCTACCTACTCGAATGAGTTTAGTTAATGTTTTAAAGTATTTTCAAGCGCTTTTTAAATTCTTTCATTAAATCTTTAATTACGGGTTTCTGTGTGTCAAATATCTAGATTTTTTATGAAATAATCGACAGACGCAAGAGCAAAATTTTACCCGCTAAATTGTAAACGATAACTTCAAATCTAGTTGGAAAACCGCTAAATTGGCAACACTGGTTATTTCCCTTTTCCGGTGTTACGTGAATCACTCTACTGTAACATTATTTTTTTTATATATACAAGAGTAAAAGAGTTTTAAAGATAGGATGTTTTTCGAGTTTCGATACTTAACGATGAATTTATTTTAAAAAAAACTTATCTAAGAAGACGGCCAGACATATAAATTGGCTTTGTGTGAAATTTACAAAAGATAGGCTCAGCCGTTTCGGAACCGATAAGGAAGGGACTTACACACACATACAGACAAAGTCATTTTTATATAATAGCGATAGAGAGTTTCTTAACTTTTATTAGTGAAATAGTAACTGGATTGTGTCTACATTTATTAATTTTAAGAGTTGTCCAGTTTTGAAATATCCAAAACAGATGTATAAGAAACAACTGATGATCCGCATTCTTTATTTAATAATTCAAGTGAAAGATCATTTTTCCCCACTTTTCTATAGTTAAATTTTCTTTGGTAGTCGTGATTTATGCAAGTATGAACTCAAACATGGTGAATTTAATTAGTATACTTAGAAATTTAAACCGCATTTTTAATTATATTATAATCGTTTTATAAAAGTACTGTAATACTTACCTGGCACAGGCCAGACTATTTATGTCTACATCCGGAGTGCCCCTTTTTGGGAGATTTCATTTCCCCCGCATTGAATACGACCTTGTGTCACATTTGCTTCCGTGGGGAAGCAAATAAATACTTACTGTAATACTCAGTCTCTCTAGTATTCTCTCTCTCTCTCTCTCTCTCTCTCTCTCTCTCTCTATATATATATATATATATATATATATATATATATATATATATATATATATATATATATATATGAGTAAAAATAACATAAAAATGCAAACGATGGTTGACGTTATGCTATTTCAGACGGAAAACCGAGAATTAATAAAAAAGTAATCAATTTTCGTCCCTATTTCAGGGGACATCATCAGGATTTCATGCTAGCAACATCACGCAAAGGAAACATTTCTACAATTTAGACCCTATTATAGGAAATATAATAATCAGAGAGAAAAATATGAATGCAGATCCTGGGTAATCTATCTATATATCTATAAAAGTGAAAGTGTCTCTCTGTCTCTGTGTGTGTACATTTCCCTACGCAATAATTCTGTCAATTTTAAGTCTACAGACTCGAAATTTGATATACAGGGTACTGAGATTTGGGAAAATCGATGTGATAGAATTTTGACCAGAAATTTGGCGATTAAGGGGTCAAATTTCAACGATTTGATTTTTGAGAACTCTACCGAACTCCTTGAAACACTTGAAATTTTATATATAGGTTCCTTGGACATGGATGTGACATAATAACTTGATTTGAGCCCAAAACAATAAATTTTAAGGGGTCATAATAGGGGTCAAATTTTAAAAAATTGACCGCCTTTTTTTTTTTTTTTGCTCAACTTACACCTCCAAATACCCGGGCAACACCGGGCTGAAATTCTAGTCAGTCTATATTTCGTTAACCGTCTCTCCACATATAATTTAAACAAAATAAACAAGATAAAACAATTAAATGTGCATGTACATATGTATTTGAATAATCGTTTTAATGTGTATGTATAAGCATAGAATAATCCAACCTTTCTTCTCGCCCATTTACAGTTTCCCCCCAGAATGGGAAGGACTTAAGGATTTTTACCTTTTTCACTGGCATCTGATCTGGAATCTTTTTTCTTCTACATTTTTCCTACGAAATCCTGATGATGTCCCATGAAACAGGGACGAAACGTTGATTACTATTTTATCAATTCTCGGTTTTCCTTCTCAAATAACACACACACACACACACACAAACACACACACACACACACACACACACACACACACATATATATAATTATTTACAATAATAATTATTTATTACCTACAGACACTAGTGTTTTATCCTTTCGGGAATCATCAATGCAGGGTTTCACTTAATTAAAACCAGTAGATAAATTCGAACCCGGCGACAAAAGCCATCTCTGGCTTCGTTAGGAAGACCTACTCAATTTGGCTACCGTTAACCGCGAGAAATGCTGTGTACTTTCAAACATTTTAAAAAAATTAATGTCAGTCAGAGTGATCTAATAATTATATGATGGTCTGCGCATAAGAGCTAAAATGATTGAGTTTTAATTCCACTGAAAGTTGTCAGCGATAAGAAACGAGTTTTTTTAAAGGGGCTGACATAATTATTTACTATAATAATTAAATATACACAGACACTAGTGTTTTATCCTCTCGGGAATCATCAGTGCTGGGTATCATGATTTACACCAGTTGATAGATTCGAACCCGGCGACAGAAGCCATCTGTCTCTCTATTCTCTCCTCCCCCTCTCTTTCTCTCTCTCTATATATATCTATATATATATATGTATACATATATATATATATATGTATATATATATGTATGCAGACAGGTTTTCAAGCTTTACAAAGGAGTTTTGTTTTTAAAATATTTGCGATTGAGTCTATTAATCTAAAAGACATCAGCGCCCCCATTTTAACATTTATAGTTTCTAGGCCGGCAGCCACATGGGCAATGAGGTCGTTCTTTAAATTTGCTTTTGTTTGGGACTTGGAACTCCTTTAATCTCGAATTAATTTTCTTTGATTTCTATGGCTCTGTGTTTTTGGTTTGTCTTTTTTGTGTGTATATGCATAAATAAATAAAAAAAGCGAGGCTGACAGTTCGCCCTTCTTGTACAAACATGTGCACTTAGGAAACTTTGTGCACGGAAAGAACTACGGCTATTTAACAAGAATAGTAGTAGTAGTAATATTAGTAGAAGTGTAGTCGTTTGACCTCTACTAGGTTTGACTAATTCGTTTACACTCAACAGATTTGGTGATAAGCATCTGAATGCGATTATTTATTTAAACTGGGAATATATTTCGTGCACGTTCGCTTCTGTTTGGACGAATGGCGTTGGAAGTCTGAGATCGTTCCAAACGTTGCGACGTCAAAGTGACACCGATCAACCATCTTGGCGGCGGCGGATGTGGTGGCAGAGAGGGGTCCATTTTATTTTTAATTTATTTATGTTGTACTTTGTTTTTGTTTTATTTTTCATACAACGCTGCGAGTTTGGGCTGGGTTGAGGTTAGGGCTCTTTCTTTTGTTCCGAGTCGAAACAGTTTGTCAGACAGTGCCGACAACCGGAAAACAAGAAAAATATATGAAAAACCACGATATCTCACGCATCCGCTCTCTCTATCCTCCTCCCTCTCTAGTGTTCTTTCTCTTTCCTTGACTCACAACAACTGGATTTGCCTTAATCATATCAATCAAGCAATCTATCTGCATGTATATCCCTGTCTGTTTCTCTCTTATCAGTTTCACATATCTCTCTGTCTATCTATATGGAGATATCTTTCTTAACTATCTGAGGACATACAGCCATGATCAAAATTATGGAGGGCCATTGAAATATTGAAATTATGATTCAAACTTATATATTTAAACATTAAGAATAGTAGAAATATAATAAAAAATCTATTCTAACAACAATCGATATTTATCATGAACTTCTGTTGCATTTATAACAGCTTTTATTCGTTTTTGCATATCATTGGCTTAGTTGTTGCAGATGCTAGGATCTATTTCTTCCATTCTTCATGCAGTTTTACCTCTACTTCTCTTTTTGATGAACATTTGTGCATTCTTACTCTTTTCCCTATGTGGGAGAACAAAGTTTCAATGGGATTTTGGGCTGGGGATTGAGGGAGCCATTTAATCACCGTAATCCGTTTTTTTTTCCAAAAACAAACTCTGTAAGCTTCTGACGTACGACATGGGACATTGTCCTGTTGGGAAATTGCATCAGTTGGAATTTTATTATTAAACATTTTAGTCAAAGAGTTTTGGTAAACCTGCTCAAGCATATCAGCATAAATTGTAAAGTTCATTCTGTCCTCACATGTGTACAACAGTCCAGTACATTATGAAGCCATACAATCCCGAACAATTACGCTTCCTCCTCTAAATTTTACAGTTGGAATCATGCAATCAGGATGAAATGCCTTTCCTTCCCTACGACGAAATTAAACTGCTCCGGGAGAGCCAAAAATCTAAAGAAAAAATGAGAAATTGCTACAACTTTTGATTAGATTTTATGGATGCGCGTTCACATAAAAATTCCAACTGTTTCTTCCAAAATGAAGGAAATACAAGCTGTTATCTTCAATCAAAGTTACTTTCGTCAGACCAAACAATTTTGGCCCAATCATCAGGTGTCCAATGTTCATGCCTTTGTTTTGTTGCAAATCCCAGTCGCTTTTTCTTGTTGGTCTGAAACAATCATAGCTTCTTCCTTGCTTTTAAGCCTTTTAATCCTGCTTTTAGTAATCTACTTCTAGCTGTTCGAGTTGATATGTTTTTGTTTGCATCCTGTCTAAGTTCAGTAGCAAGCTCTGAAAAACTTTTCTTCCTATCTGCAACGGATACTTTTTTCAAAGATCTGTCTTCTCTGGCGGTTGTAGACCAGGCGCGGACGCAGACACAACAATTTTAATGAACCACCGTTCTGCCAGATCAAACATAACCATTCCTGTGTCTCGATGCATCTTCCATCATTATATGTAATCAGTTTTCTATAATAGTCAACCATATAGGAGCCTATTCGTGACCATACACACACACATCACACAGACATTCAGCTTTATATTATATATATATATATATATATATATACATATACATTTATGTATATGTATATATAGTTTTTATTATTCTTTATGTAAATAAAATCATATCTTGCTAAGAAGTACAGACCATTTCGATTATAATTGATCTCATCAGGCAAGAAAATAAAAAAAAATAAAAAGGGTTTAATACCATTTCCAATTTAAGAAGAGAAAATATACTTTGCTATAACTAGTGTGAAGCAAGGTTAATGTTCTTATGGATTCAAATTTAATTACAAAAATCAAATTTCAGTAAAATAAGGTGGGCTAAAAGGATACTTTGGGGGAAGGTTTAAAAAGAGAATGATGAGGGATAGGACAACACAAAGATATAGAGGGGTATGAATTAACTAAAAGGGATAAAGAGAGAGATGAAGGGTGAGAAGAAGGACGTACAGAAGAAAACAGATGACAAGTAACGACGAGGGTGTCAGGAGGAGATATTTACTATTTTATAATTCAAATCATTTAAAAAATGTCTCGACGACGGGTAAGGTTTAACTGAATTGGGTCGTATTGTCTGCCGACGTTTGTGGTTCAATTATATATTTATTTTTTATGTTTTTGTTTTTTCAATTTTATCTTTTGTTTTGAAAGTGACCCGACTTTTTAATATGAGCTAAGATCTGGCTTCCCAAGTAGGGTTTGATGTTTTTATAAGGACTTTCCAAATTATTTAGATTAAGATACATTTTTTATATATATCCAAACTTCAATAAATAAATTCAAATGAAAACATTTTCTTAAAGAAAATAAAAGAAAAAATAATAATTATGAATTAAAACAAAATTATAAAAAATAATAAAAAATCAATACATAATAATAATTATAAGAAAATAATAAAAAAATATATAAATGCTTTTATAAATAAATAAAAATTTAAAACAATATATATGCGTGCATATGCTTGTCTGCGTATGTTTGTGCGGACATATATATATATATATATGTGTACATATATATTTGTGCGCGTGTCTATATGTGTGTATATGTATGTATGTGTATATATAGACACAAAATTAAAGCTAAAATAACAACTATTCAATAAGCTTAAATATATTAACTTATTAAGATATAAATTTAAGAAATAAATATTCAATTTGATATAGCTAGAAAGTACATATAAAAAATGAAGTCTAACCCACGCTACTTGGAAAACCCGATCTGATCTCATATTAAAAAATCAGTATTTATTTCAAAACAAAAGATATACTTTAACAAAAAACAAAATAATAAATAAATAAAAAATTGAACGGCAAACGTCGTGGTTTATAGATGGACAATATTAGCCAATTCAGTTGATCCTTATCCATGGTGGAGACATTTTTAAATGACTTTAATTATATAATAGTAAATATCACCTCTTGACACCCTCGTCGTTACTTGTAAACTGTTTTCTATACGTCCTCCTTCTCACCCTTCCTTTCTCTCTTTATCCTTCTTAGTGAATTCATACCTCCTCTCTATATATTTGTATTTACCTTTACCTTCTTCGCATTTCTCTAATCCCAAACTATCCTTTTATCTCGCCTTCTTTTACTGAAATTTGATTTTTGTAATTAAATTTAAATTCATAAGAACATTAACTTTGCTTCAGACTAGTCATGGAAAAGTATATTTTCTCTTCTCTAAAATTAAAAATGGTCTTGACCCCTTTATGATTAGATCAATTATGATCGAAACGGTATGTACACAGTAGCAACATATGACTGTATTTACATAAAGAATAATAAAAATTATATTTTGCTCTGTTTGAGTAAGCACTATCAACCAATCCGGGTTGAAATTAAATTATAAATTATTGTATATCTTTCTACCTGGAATATATATATATATATATATATATATATATATATATATATATATATATATATATATATATATATATATATATAGTAAGTTATAAAATATATATGGCGATTAAGCTGCACTGAATACTCCACGCTTCATCCACTCTAGGACTTTTCAGGCTTTTGCGCGAATTTTGTGGTTATCTGTCGTTTTTATATACGCACCTTTTATTGAGAGTTTAGTTAGCCAATCAGCTTTCTAGTATCCACCGCGCTCTTCCTACCAGCCAATATATATATATATATATATATATATATATATATATATATATATATATATATATATAAATATATATATATATATATATTGGGTTGAGCATATTGGGAAGTGATTTAGAAATTACCATTAGCGTATTAAGTGATGCTTCCTTTTATAAACAAATTGAGCTTAGGTATTTTGACAATGTAAACACATTGTTAGTTCACTGCCTGCATAGTCACAGCCGAATAGCGCTACAGTTAAAAGTTCCAACTGTCGTTTGGGCGGTCGGGTGTCAATCCTGGCTTGAGGTAGTTGCCTGATGAGATGTGGATGAATATATATATATATATATATATATATATATATATATATATATATATATATATATATGTGTGTGTGTGTGTGTGTGCGTGTATCAGGGGAGTTGTAATATGTCTGTTCACAGTACATTTAAACCTCTACTAGTAAGTGAAGTAAAGTAAGGGAAATAGGAAACAGAGAGGAAATTACAAAATCTTGCAGTCCGAGGTTAGAGACTATTACAGTATAAGTATATAAAATGACCTCGACAGTGTAAAGGGTTATGCTCTTGCCGCTTGTCGGGTCAGTATTTCGATGAGGCACAAGCACTGTGAGTTCATCAGGACACATTCCATTAAAGTACTTTTTAAACAGACACAGGGATGCAAAATTGCGCTGATGCGACAGAGGTCCATGCCTAGCCAATAAGATTAAACACTCCTTTTTGGACTTTGAATAAGAGGGAGAGACTAGTGTTTTATGCATCAGCCGAGATTTGGCATCAGCCGAGATTTGGCAGGGGCGAATGGATACTCTCTGGTGTTAGGAATTCTCTAGCATCAGCCTTGGGTATAGATATCTGTCTATCTGTCTATCTATCTATTTCTATATTTCTCTCTCTCTCTCTCTCTATATATATATATATATATATATATATATATATATATATATATATATATATGAATAAATGACAAAAATCTATATTCCAAATTTCGGAGCGTAAAACCATTCATTTTATTACTAGATCAATCAATGAATTTATAAAGAAGATATAAATCATTTTTTTCAAAAGTCTGCTTCCAATATTTCTGAGTACATTCAATTATGCGTTCTCCGGTGATGCGATTTTCAAAAAAGAATTCTAATATATAAATCATTACTTTAAAATCAATAAAATACTACGGCTTTACGAACTCTATATACCTATAAAGTTCATTCTTTTTTCACGCTGGCATTCACATTTCTATTTAAAAAAAAACATTTAAACAAACTTTATAATATACTCAGTAATTGATAGGCAAACGACTACATGAAGGTTAAGTAATTTGTATATTCCTTTGAAAAACGAGAGTTATTTCATTACTTATCGTTTCTTATTAGATGCTTGGTTTCATTGCATTATTACACTGAATTATATTTTGCATAGTCTCTACAGTCTGCATAATTGTGTAGAATTTAAGATTAAAACGTTCTAGCACACGGAAATAGTTTTATGTATCTATCTATATCTGTACATACACACACACGCACACACACACACACACACACACACACACACACACACACACACACACACACACACACACACACACATTGACCTTGGCGACTATATTCGTTTTTTTTTTTTTTCTGCGCATCAGAAACCTCGGGGTTTGATGCGCGATTCCTATTCCTTTTTCTACTAGTGGTTAATAGCTAAAAGAACAACAAAAAAATAATAAAAGATAGGAGAACAAAAAAAAAAAAGGAAACGACTAAAAGTCTCCAGGGAAATAAGAGTGCCACTGAGCACTGTCTGGAACCAGCGTTAGGTTTGTGGCCTTTTTTCTGCTTGTTGTCTACTGAAGAAATCGACTCAAATAGTCAGTGTTCGTTTGATATTTGAGTCACAAATTTCGTAGGCAACGAATAATATAAAATTCTAGTCGTAAATACTTGTTTGAATCAAAAAAATTAATTATTAAATAAATTTCTGACTACAATGTTTGATATTATACAGTATGGTTAAATGAAAATTAAATGTATAAATTTTTCTTATTTATTATTAATTGTCTTATTTATTATTAACAACGCAGGGATTTACAGTCGTGTGAACAGTTCGCTCAGAAAAAAAAAACTTTTGCGATGCACGATTGTCCCTTTTTTTATTTCTTTTTTTCTCTCTGTTTCAGTCAGTGAGCGGGGGTATAGCGTGGATGAGGGGCGCTCAGACTCAACTCAATCTAACTCAATTCAACTGTCAAAATTCGCTCATACGCATCTTATAAAAACATAACGAGGTAAGTTTGACAAGGCCTGGGGTTTCATTCAGCCAATCTACCTTCGTAGCGTCAAAATTGAATTCGCCCAGATTGTCGAAAACACTTTTGCATAATAATTAAGTAATTTTTAATCAAAAGTTTATCACACGACGTAACCTTGGAATTGTCTTCGGGTTAATTGATTTTTAAGGTTAGACGAAATAATCGTAAATACTACCATACGTCATGCAATGGGTTCTTTTACAAAACGATATAATTATTAAATATGATTGTAAATGTGCGCTGATGAACTTTTTGCACTTGTGTCCATCGACGTACATATCCCCGACAAACCCGCTTTTTAAAAATTCAATTTTCACCCCAAACAAGGAACAGTGACACTTTGAAGTAAAGGGCTACCATCAGGGACATAAGTTGCAGAGGTATTATGAAGAGAGATGAGTAGCAAGATGTCTGTTCACATTATACTTAAACTTCTTAATGTCAATTCAGTTGGGAAAGCAGAATCCCGGAAGGGAGTTCCAAAGTTTAGCAATTCTGGGGAAGAAACAATAGAAATAGAAAGCCTTCTTACACCTAGGGATCTCTACTGTGAAGGTGTAGGATTTAGTTGCTTTTCGGGTTTGTCAAGGGTGTTATGTCGAG
The DNA here is from genome assembly GCF_053919585.1 of Euprymna scolopes. Taxonomy (NCBI): domain Eukaryota; kingdom Metazoa; phylum Mollusca; class Cephalopoda; order Sepiida; family Sepiolidae; genus Euprymna; species Euprymna scolopes. Next base: position 115,674,213 of record NC_136491.1, read on the forward strand.
GGAGTACAAGTGCTTGTAGTTCGTCAGAGCATTCGCCATTACAGTACTTGTAGAACAGGCAGAGGGATGCAACATTTCGTCTATGGGACAGAGACTGAAGCCTAGATGACAGTTCAGGACCTCTCAAGTTAGTGACTGTCTTTTGAACTTTGTCCAAGAGTGAGAGACAAGTAACAGATGCATCAGCCCAAATGTGGCAACAGTATTCCATACATGGGCGAATGGTGGCCTTATAGAAGTACAGGATACTTTCAGGCGTAAGTAGCTTTTTAGGACGGTAGAGAGAGCACACCTTCGCAGCAATCTTGGCAATCTTCTCAATGTATATATATAGTTCATGTTCCCTGTTAGGCCGAGGAAGTACTTTCGGGTAATGTGTTTTGGCCATTGCTATTGGTGGCAGAGAAATTTTCTTGTAATTATTAAAGGAAACAAGCTTAGTCTTGGCAGCATTGAATGTTACCATACATTTTTGTCCCCATTCCACTACTGATTGGAGGTCATCCTCTCGTGTTTCTGCCATTTACTTAGATATGTGTTCATTTGTTTTCACATCGTGTCTGTTATAGAGAGTGGTGTCATCAGCAAATATACCCATCCCCGAAACAGTTTTATCAGGGAGGTCATTTATGAATATTATGAATAATAGAGGTCCGAGGGTAAACCCTTGAGGTACTTCCATATTTATATCATATTGTTTAGATGTACGACCGTCGAGGACAACCTGGATTTTTACTGTTACTTAAGAAAGTTTAATTACATTATGCATTCTTCCAGTGATACCATATGATCTAATTTTCCTTAGAATACCATCGTGCCATGCCATATCAAAAGCCTTAGATATATCAAGAGCTACCGCTCTACCCTCCCCTGTCTTTTTCTTTACGTTTAGAGATTACAGTTAGGATATCTACTGTAGAAAAAGCTTGCCTAAATCCATATTGTTAGTTAGTCAGAAGTTTAGCAGCTGTAAGATGGTGGACTAGGGCTTCATTAATTAAGGGCTCAACTATTTTGGAAAAAGCGGGAGAAGACTAATTGGGCGATAAATTAATAGGTCAGTTCTTTCGTCAGAATTCTTGAAAACTGTTACCACAGAAGCGGTTTTCCAGCGGCCAGAAAAGCAAGATTCCTTAAGGCATTTGTTGAAAAGTTTGGAGAGAACTGAAACAACCTTAGTAGAGCATTTTTAATAGCACAGCCGGGATGAAATCGAGTCCACATGCTTTTTTTATGATGCCATGTACCCGAGAAAGGATGATTTTCAAATCATCTAGTGTGGCGTCTGTTTGCATAGGAAAGTCAGGGAGGAAGTGGTGTGCCGGGTCCAATGCGGGGTTTGAGACAAACCGACTGGCAAGTAAGTTAACCTTCTCGGTTGCCGTACAAGCACCCTCATTATAGTTTGATAGTGGGGGAATCGTTGACTGCCCATTATTTACTACACTGTTGTAGATTTTAAAAAATCACGGGTTCCTAATTTCTGTGCTTCGATGCGTTTTCTGGTGGTTTCAGTATATAATTTCTTAGCTGTCCCTATTTCCCTCTTACAGTTACTTCTAGCTTCTATATACTTCTGTCTGTTTGAACTGGACTTATCTCGATTGAATCTGCGGTACCCATGCTGCCTTCGAGCAATGGCAGTTGCGCAAGTCGAAGTAAACCATTGGGGAGAGTGGGTTTTGCTATAAAAATTCCGTGTGGGAAAATATGCTTCAATTGCAGTTTTGAACCATTCACTGGTCTGATTTACACAGTGTTCAGCTGAGGCATCTCTGATGAGATACCTGATGGCTTCCCAGTCAGCCTTTTTGTAATACCTCGTTGTTTTGAGCAGTGGGTCTTCAGTTTTGAGTCGAGAATTTAGGGCGATTTCTACCATTATCACAGCGTAATTATCATTCCCGAATAGACTGTTGGGCATTCGTTATACAATCATCAGGAACTGTGGTCAAAAATAGATCTAGAAGTAAGGCATGTTGATCTTGCTTATCTGGGAAACGTGTCGGAAATGTAACCACCTGTGATAGCGAATGAGATATAGAGAAGCTATGTGTTGTGCTACCAGCTACGACTTTGTAAATAGAGAATCCAAGCTAGTTACTCTGATCGACATTGAAGTCACCAATATATGTCCTTGTGCGCTAGTATCGAGGGAGAGTGCTATATCTATGCTGTCAGAGACTTTTGTTATTAGGGTACAGTCCTGAGTTGAGGGAGAGCGGTAGAGAAAATACAAGTAGTTAATATTGTTGTATTGTCTATTTATAAAGGATTGTGTGTTTGATTATCCTATCAGAGTTAATGTCGTTGTGCGTGTGATCGTCTAGTGGTCTTTCTATTACATATGTTCATATGCTGTTAATTTTGAATATGTGTGTGACATGTCATGTATCTTCAACATACCTTCTGCCATTTCGTTGGTCCATCTGGAAATTCTCGTCTGGGAGGGAGACTTGATACCTGTTTTTGGGGACGAAGATTTATTTCACTCCAAGACAAGAAATTGGTTCTATAGTTTTTTATTCACCTTCCAGTTTGATTGCAGAAGATTGGAAAATGAATTTGGCCTGTGTTGTTTCTTTTTCTAGGTCTTATTTCTACCACGTCAGCGTTCGTCCCCCCCCCAGCGAAGGGGAAGAGACAACGGCGAAGCCGTCCGCTCTCTTCCAAGTCCCAACCAAATCTCCACGATTCAGCTAAACTGATCACGTGACTCACACGCAATCCAATCAGCTGATCTTGACTTCCGGTCAACGTGTCTACACTATAACTCACACTCCCCCCTCTCTCTCTCTCTATCCATTCTCTAACAATATTATGTTCCATGTTTAGTCTAACGCACATAAAAGCCTGGTCGTCTGATTATAGTTTTGTTTCTCTAGTCAGGGAGAGGGTTTTACGAATATAGACTCCAAGCCCGTGCATATGTCTGTCTGAGTCCTTACGGCAGAGTGGGAGATAACCAGACATGTTAAAGTGGTTAGAAGGAATGGAGACGTGAAGGTTAGTTTCACGTAATGCTAAGATATCCGGGGTGTTTACTAGAAAAAATGATTCAACATCATCTAAGTTACTTCTAAGCCCGCGGATATTCGTAAATGTAATCCCCAAGGGAGAAGGCAGGTTGTTTTTCTTTGAGTTTGGACCTGGTTTTAACGTAATTTTTGCTTGAACTGTCATTTTATTTGATTTAATTTAAAGTATCAGTTAGTATGAGTGAGGGGTGCTGGACAAGTTGTTGTACAGAATATCATACATGCAATAAAAGTAGACCATCAGCTGTCTCCTCGCCTACAGGATTGTGGCCTCAGCAAAGCCCACCGAGGATGAGTGCAGGGTCCCTTTTCATGCCCGACATGGCACTACAGTTATCCCGATATTATACAACTGTTGATGGAGCAGCCACTCTAAGCGCTACCAAAGAGTTAGAGTCCTGTACTATCAGTCGAAAACAGCAGCCAGGAACTGGTACCCTCAACATATTAGACAAAAGTCAACCCAGTCCAACCGTACCGGCATATACGTAACTGAAGCACCTCCACAGTGTACAGTTTAGGGGGATGGGCTGTTGCGGGAGTGGGGAAAACGGTGTTCATTGCCATAGTAAGGAAACTGGGTGATTCTATCGAATTCCTGTAATAGCACCTCTGCGCCTGGATGAAAGCCCGGCGATAGACTGAGCCTATCTCCTCCTTAATCAGTTTGGGTTTGCCAACCGGTAATTTGTTTGAGTCACCGGGACTGAAGAGGACTTAGCAACAGAATCTCACCCCTTCACTGTTGAGGCCTCTTAATGCCAGAGCTTTCTATTCTAATAGTTTATTCCCTTGAACAGCTAGACTTTGGAAGTCCCTTCATGCTACTTGCCTTCCTGTCTGTACTGATAAAAAACGTTTAAATGTAACGTAAACCAACATTTTGTTACTCTTCCCTAGGCATAGTCACAAATACGTCCAAGTGGCGATATGCCTTCTTAGGGGTTAACGTGAATAATCACAATGGGAATATTTTAAATACCCAAACCAGTTGTAGTCATTTTTCTTATTTTGTTTGAGTCACCAACCAAACAAGTGGAGCAAGGAAGGCAACCGGGAATGGTTCGGGATTGCACACATAATAAAAAGCTTTTACTCAGATCTATTTTAACCGTTATTGATGTAAATGTCACCCATTACACGTCGTTGCGTCACACTGCTAATTGAAAGTTAAAGATTAAACAACGTTGTTTTTGCGGTTTCTGTATATCTATGGATTTAGTTCAAACGGTAACAGATATGGCTGGGAACTATATGTTTCGGTTTGAATTCTAAATGATAGTATGCAAGTAATTCTTATTTTACTTTTGAAATCACTACTTCATATTAGGCACAAATATAATAATCAATAGAGAATTATCACTATAATAATTACTAAGAAATCTGCATGAAACAAAATATAATATTTCAGCGTATTTTACGACCGGACAACGTCGGACGTTTTGAAATGATAAAAATTGGTCAGTTATCTTATAAGGTGCATAACAATATCATATTAATTTTCAAGAGTCTACGATAATTTTAAATGCCTGTACAAAAACGTCTGGAAACTTATTGATGGTTCCTCGTAAATTGCTTGCTATATCAATCTCGGTATTATTCCAAATTATTTCGTATACATTATTTCAAAATATCTATTAGTAAACGTTCATTATTTATTATCGAAATATAATTTTACATGAAACAAAAAATGGTACTTCCATTAATAGAGTATTATGAGAACGGTAGTCGGAAGAAATGTGTAATGAAAATAGCTAAGGTTGATAGCATTTAGCATTCATTTTTGGTACAATTTTACTAAAAGTCATGTCCCAAGGATTCACGCATTGCATGGAACATATTGGATTTGCTCAATTATATTTAGAGGAGAAATAGATTATAAACGCCAAACGACAAATAAATTACCTTCCTGAATTTTTTTAGATGAGCATTGGTAATTCGGATTATTTTGATTCATCGGACTACTGTTCTCATCTTGAGTGTCAGTTTTCAATAGGTTTCGGTCGAACTCGAGAATGCTTCTGGTGGAATCTGGACGGGATTTCGAACAAAATCCTTTGTTTACTTCACGGGGACAGCATGCTACCGTTCCATCAGCTATCACAAGATAGTGGTCCTAAGTAATTAGCAACTGTATTCTTCGCAAAGATTTGCAGTACAGTATTTAGAGTACTTTAAAAAATCAATTGTAAAGGCGATATTCTCATAAAGGTTGTAATAATTGTAAAGGCTCAATTCTCAGTGTGGGCAACCGGAGAATACAATCGCGAAGTACTTCTATTATGTCATGGCTGTGCCACACCATCGCGCCGTAAGCGGGGAGTGTTTGCGTAAATGCGCACTTTCGCATATGTGTGCTTTCGCCAGTAAACGATCAAGTAACGAGATAAATCAAATAAAATCTCTTTTATACATACGTGCGCGGTTGCTAGTCTTCATTCTCCCGTTGCCACTGTGTTGGCCCTGACGTTTTTGTAGTTATTGAACTTCTGACCTCTATGTTGCTACAGGAACAAATCTACTCGTGCATGGAAACACAGTAAAGACTTTCTGAAGTTTGAAAGGTTTTATTAGCTAGGGAGAGAGATAAAGAGAGGCAGAGAGAGAGAGAGAGAGAGAAAGAGAGAGAGAGAGAGTTTGTCTACAGGTGGGGGAAGAATACGGAGGCTAAAATTAATTGCTTTTTACTTTATGCATTCCTTGTTTCTGCGAAAAGTTATCCTCACTTTAGTTTATTTCGTATACATTATTGCAAAATATCTACTAGTAAACGTTGGTTATTTATTATCGAAATATAATTTTACATGAAACAGAAAATGGTACTTCCATTAATAGAGTATTATGAGAACTGTAGTCGGAAGAAATGTGTAATGAAAATAGCTTAGGTTGATTGCATTTAGCATTCATTTTTGGTTTTTGTTTTTTCACCACATTTTGATCAACTCATCCTCTGGCCATCTTTAGGTGATTTAGAGGACTAGTTAACAAAATGTGGTGAGATAACAACTACGGAAGACCGTAATTACTGGCGATGAGTTAGAAGCTACGACATTCGTACCGGGTTACGGTTAATCATTTGGAGAAAGCCAGAGGATGAAGTGGCCGAAGCGTGATGAAACAACAACTATGAAGATGAGGATAACAGTCCGCAAAAAAGAAAGAATGCACAAACTATGAAGCCTCATCTCAAAACTTCCAAAATAAATAAATAAATAATGCTACATATTTGCTCTTCTACTTGGGAATTAGAATTAGACGGCAGACATCAAGGTGACATTCGTTTAGATAATGTCTACATCGTCAGACGCAAGTCGCTTGTATCGCTTCCCGATTCAAACTGGCTCTAAAAATTCATTTTGTTTTCCTCCTTGAAAGAGTAACGTCATCACCTCCGATATTACGACACCTGCATTAATAGCGCGTTTTGTCCAGCGAGTTAACATTTGATCCTCTCCGCTTCAATCACGCCATTTTCAGCTGGGTATATTTCCATTTGTCACCAGATTATCCTGACATGAGTTCATGTGACCCTCGCACAAAGTTCATACTAGTACACATAATCTCTATTTACTGGCGAATGGTCCCATTATATAACACGCTTACCACTGAACTGCAGTAGCATATTGTACATTGCTGAATATTCAGGGGTGCAACTTGGTGGAAAAGTAAGACATAGAGCCATGTATATTTATACCTAAAATGTTTGGATTGTCAAAAGGGTTGTGATTCTACGCGTGTCATGTTAGCACTTACGCTGAAGACAGAAAAAAACAAACTGAATAATCATTTAAATGTTACTCATGATTATTCCGCCCACTACACGTAATGTTAAGTCATTTTCTGCCGTTGATAATCTCGCATTTCTATTTATTTAATTAAAATAAGGCTCGACTTTAAAAGATAACAAAAACAATGAATGACTCTTAAGTCGGTAAGAATGTATTCACTCGATTTAGCTGGTCCTGCCTTACTGAGATATTCAATATTTTTGATGAATGTTCTCGACTACCAACATCTTTTGCGGACCAAGTGGGATGGCTAAATAAACAATCGTCCTAAAAGAGAAGGAAACACAAAAGAAGAACATTAAAGAAAAAATAATGTTCACATTTCAAACGTTATTATTTTAAATAATATATGTATATACATATATACTAGTCTAAATACTACTCCTACTAATACTACTATTATATATATATATGTATATATATGTACACACACACGCACACACACACTCACACACACACACACACACACACATATATATATATATATATATATATATATATATATATATATATATATATACAGGCGGCAAAAAGAATGTCCGCACTTGTAATTTTCTAGAATATTTCAATTAAAAGTAAAATATGAACAGGTAAAATTATAAAGGAATAAAAGGCGAACCAAATGTGGTATAGGTTGTTTGAACAGTTATATTAAATTTAGCTTAAATTTGCAGTTTTTGAAAAAAATTACAAGTGCGGACTTTCTTTTTGCCGGAACTATTTATATATATATATATATATATATATATATATATATATATGCAGAATTTTTTCTTCAATATATTTCATTAAATAAAATATACGTGTTTTATCTATTAATTCTGTTTTTGATTCATTTCAACTTTCTGAATAAAGGTTCTTATTTCTGGCAGAAACTGGCTGATGTAAACGCAATATTTGTTGTAAGTCCAAGTATTGTGCACTGTTGAAAAAAGTGCTGGAGACAGATACAGAAAATATTATGTAGATATATGAAATAATCTGCATAGTGATAGAGAGTTTTTAAATAACTTTTACTTTTACATACATTCTTATGCAATCTTCAGAGTAGAAAATAGTAATTACGGCCGGTCAAAGGCTTCCAAGTACAAAATTAGCTTTGATTCTGTAATTTGGTATTAAACTCTAAGCTACTATCAATGAATATGAGGAACAGAATTTAAATGATTTATTATTTAAAATCGACTGATATATATATATATATATATATATATATATATATATATATATATGAAACTTAGACAAGATCTAATATCACACACACACAGAAACACACACACACAGAAACACACACACACACACCCATATATATATATATATATATATATATATGTATATATATATATGATTTTAAAATTCTTACAGACACTAGTAGTTAATCCTTTCGGGAATCATCAGATCATCAGTAAATGATTAATATATATATATATATATATATATATATATATATATATATATATATGTGTGTGTGTGTGTGTGTGTGTGTGTGTGTGCCTCTGTGCCTCTGTTTGTGTGTGTATAGTTTAATCATTTACTAAGCGTTCTTTAATTTTGGTTTCGCTCTTGGTCTTGCTCGGTTTATCCGTTTTGGTCGAAGTTTAGTCATACACCATACCAAAGTGTGGTCAGTGTCGCAATCTGCACTGTGGTAGGATCTTGTAAGATTTAATTTGGGAAGGTGCATCTGGTGATAATGAGGTTTAGCTTGGTTCCCATGCTATGACTTTTGATGTTTCCATGAGACTCTTATGCAGTGTCTTCGTTTTTGAGAATAGTCAGTTATGCAGTCTATGATATGAGGAGAACTGTAGCAGGCGCTGGCGATTTTCATTTATATTCCCTACACCAAAATGGCCGAGGGAGAAAGGCCAGTTTATATGGTAGGATCCTACACGAACATTAAAGTCGCCCGGAATGATTAGGTGGTCATCATTTCGTATGATTCTGACCAGTGAATCCAGATGGTTGTAGAAGTCGTCTTTTGCATCTGGCATAGCTGCTAGCGTTTGGGCGTATGCGCAGATAATAAATAGACTATCATAGTTAGTGTTCAGTTGTAGTGTAGTCAGTCTTTCGGTGTTGTTGGGATGATGGATTTGAGTTTTCACTGTAAAACCAATATTATGCACACGAATTTAGTCAGGCGCTTTCCCCTGCCAGAAAAAGGCGTAGTGCTTTTCTTTGAGGCTACCACTGTCAGCAAGCCCTATCTCCTGCAGAATTGCAATGTCAATGTTTAGTCTTTAGAGCTCATTCTTTATGATTTATGAGTTTTTTCAGCAAACAAAAGTATTTTAGATTTCGACGTCGAATCCAGTCAACATGGTTCGAACGTTCTAGATTCCTAGCCGTAGAGAAGTGTGTTGGTTTTTCTTGAAATGAGAAAGGGGGGAAAGGTCATCGACTTCAGAAGACTGTTAAACGATGCCTTTGCTGACCCCCTGAAGTGAAAGACATCAACAGGAGGTGGACCTGCCTTTGCGACACCATTTATATCAGTGCTGTTAAAGCATTTGGAAAAAGCACTCGCACCATCAACGATTGGTTTGAAACCAAGTGTGACAAACTCCTCCCAACCATCGAGGCTAAAAGATCAGCCTTCCTAGCATATATGCAACACCCATCTGCTAATTTCCTATAGGCCCTCTGTACAGCCAGATCAAATGTTTACAAACTTGGCAGACTATGCGCAAACAACTACTGGATTAGGTTCAGTGAGCAAATCCAATCAGCCTCGGACACTGGAAACATTAAAGACATGTACCAAGGCAGAAAGAAAGCCCTCGACCCAACTAAAACTGCGCTTTTAAAATCCCTGAATGGAGAGACGATCACAGATACTGTGAAGCAAATGGGAGGCTGGGTTGAACATTACGCTGATCTATACGGCTGCCAGGTCATAGTCCCACCACATATCATCCAGGATACCAAACTCCGTTCAACTTTATACAAGCCTGATGCTGAGCTCACGCTAAATGAGCTCAACAAAGTAATCAATGCACTGAAACAAGGCAAGATTGTGGGAATTAATAGAAACAGTCTGTTTATACTTAAATGTACAAGTCAGAAAATGTATTTATTTTATCGGTGCCAGTTAAATTAACATTATATTTTTTACTTTAAAGTAAAAGTCTGGAAATTTTTTTATTATTTATGTAAACATTTTATTATTTATATAAAAGTCTTGCTTACACTATGTGTAATATTTTACCGAAAATAACCTTACAAATAAAATTTGACGCCTTTTCTTTTTGACAATTGATCAAGTTTATTGTTTCTTCTCATGCCATTGCGCAGTGTAAGGTTCAAAAATTTTATTCAAATTACGTTTTGGTACATTTGATAATTTTTTGTTGATTCTTGCAATTGCTACCAATGATTTCTCAGTATGCACAGTCTCTCTCTCTCTCTCTCTCTCTCTCTCTCTCTCTATATATATATATATATATATATATATATATATATATATATATATATATATATATATATATAACAAGTTGAATGGACCATACATACGACTGCTCTAGATTATGGATCCTCTAACGTATCTTTACACATGATCAAAAGCAGAGGTCGCAAATTGGGTCGTAATATTTATAGTAACATTTAGACTATTATAATCGCAACGAATAGAAAATATGTTATTTCTAAAACATGAATGAAACATACTATCAAGCTGCAATAGATTAATTGCATGTATTTTCGGTTTATGTCTCATGTGAACTAGAATGTATCTGTAACATCCCAACCATAACATATTTTTCGTTTAAATCAGAGCTAAATACATAGACTATTAATGATGTCAATAACGACAAAAGCCGATAGAAATAAAAATACACATAGTAGGAAAAAAGCATCAATTAGCGAGATATGGCGACAAAAGGAAAGGGAACGAGCGAAAAAAATCTTTCGCCGTGTGCAACTACAAACGCATGAGTTTTTTCAGCTATGCGCCTAGCTTAACATAATTTCGGTCCGAAATACAGACTGTCATAACGACACGCCGACTGAGATAGAAATAAACCGATTTTTAAATGTCCATCTCTCGTTGGGAGCGGTACAAACGAGATGCACTCGACAATGTAGATCTCTAAGAGACTGTTGCCTGGAGACTCTGCCCGTGCAGTAAGAAAACTAAATAGGTAAACAAGTACTTAGTTACGTGGTGTCTTCTTCCTGAACAAACATTCTCTCTCGAAATATAATCTTTGAAACCTCAGCAAGTCTTCATTATGTTTCCATGCAATAGTAGTTTTGTTCGTCTTATGTTAAACGGAAGATTAACAACAACAGCCAGTTCGATCTCTGTGTAATGATCTGTGTTCATTAAAAAAAACGGTCTGAAATTTCGTTAAAAGTTTAAAATGTTATAATTGTACGCCAATAGGTCCTTGATGGAAATGCACTGTATGAATTTCTCTGAATTTACTGAGATTAAGTTTTTAGTTCGCGATTTATTGACAATATAATAGGAATTTCTAATCTGATCTTATATATAAAAGAACACAATATCTGATTCAATAACACATGTATTGCTTGTGGCATTCAAGATCAAAAATTACCTCGCCTAAAATCGTGTACCATAATTCAATTCTGTCATTATATGATGTGATTTGTTTAATATCTCCTTACAATCATACGGGTTTCATTAAAAATGAACACGCGTTTTTATAGCGCCACGAAGATTAAATGCCATTGGTATATGAAAAAATTAATTAAAATGATATAAAATGTCGCCTAAAGATTAAAGTGAACTCTCACTAAAATAGCATATTCCACTAGTGCAAACGTATACACTGCTGGATATATATATATATATATATATATATATATATATATATATATATATATATATATATATATATATACTGAACACCTAGAGCTCGCATGTATTTCCCACTGCGACTACATATAAAAAACCTACAAGCCCTACTCGCACTAATACTCACACAGCACTCCTGAAGATATCTTCCTCGAAAGACGAAAAGCAACACCGCGGTCAACTTCGAACTACACACGGAATTTGTATCGATTATTTCGACCCACACACTAAAAAGATCGTCAGAAAAATTGAAAAAGTAAAAAGGTCATATTAAACGGAAGCTCTCCGTTGCCTTAAACAACGTTTGTATGCAACGGTAACGATTCAGTTGTTCGAACACTCTGAACTGTTCAATGCATGCGCCCTAATTGAGCGTTTATTTCTTAGTAATTACGTTCGTTCTCATAGAAATTCTTTTGTGGCTCGGATGTAGAGATTTAGCAAATCGAGTCAAACGTTGCTTCGTTGCTGGGTTTGAATCTCTGGATCGGCAGGAATTGTCATCCTACGCTGATGATTGCGTAAACATGAAACATCTGTGTCTTTAGGTATAAAAGAATAATTATTTTTTAAATATAATTATATATATAATATTATATAAAAGGATCTTTGTGTGAGTGTTTATGTACGGCGTGAAAGAGTTTTTTTCCCTATGGAATCGAAAACGGCTGGGCCTATTTTTTATAAAATTAAACACAAATGTACTTAGATATGTTTTGTATCTGATTGTCTTCACAAGTATCGATAATCGATAATAAAAAGAATCCGATGAAAGAAGGATCGGTCGGTTTTGTACTAAAGTTAACACCTTAAACCAACTACCGAATTCATTTGAGATGTTTCATTACGTCACAAACCCAAAAAAGGCCCAACATTAAAAATCCACAGTAGGTCTTTTTGATATGACAGGGGTGCGTTCGAAATGAATGCTTCTGTTCAATGCACAATTGCAACATGGTACTTTACTCTTTCAATTTAAACTTAATTTTTTTCTATTATAAGCGCACAAACTGAAAAGCCATATATATAACACCAAACAGAGGGTTCTTTTATATAAAAGGGGCGCATTTATTTTAAATTTTAATTCAAACAATTATCTAAAAGAAAATTATATAAAAAATGTATAAAATTAATAGTAGGTTCTGTACAGTGCAAGGTAGATTACAATGTATTGTGAAGTAAACTACTGTGGGGAGTACATGAAGCTTCTCTCGGTGCATCGCGATGGTCCGCAACTAGAGGAGGAAATCAATCGATTTGATTTGAAAATAAGTTATTCCATCGATTTCGATGAAAATAAAAATATGGAATTGCGAATCATTCGTTAACCATTATTCAATTCCAAGAAACGCCAGATCTCCCTTTTAGTATATATATATATATATATATATATATATATATATATATATATATATATATATATATATATATTAAGTAAATTGATTTTCAATTTGAAAATTAAAAAAAAAAATTTAAATTTAAAAATCAAATTTTAATTAAATTAAAAATCAGTTTCATAAGAAGGAACAACAACAAAATCAATTATCTGTACGATCGTTTCGGAAATCCGTGGTTTTTATTTGTGGTATACATGAAGTTATGTAGAACAATTATATATAGTTTTTTTGGTAAGCACGGTCTCCTCATCAGCAAATTTAGGAGGATTTTATTGAATTTAAAAGACACCATAAATAAACCTAGCATTAAAGTTAGGCAGATGAATCTGAAAAAATTGAAATAAAAGGTTTGGATTTAAAATTTATAAGAAAATTAATATAGGTTATAGATAGAAATGAGTAGAAAAATATATATTTTTGAATTTACATAATAAATCCAAAAACTCTGGATATAATTCACAAATTTAATTCATAAATGAAAATGATAGAAACATAAACTGCATTAAAAATAAACCTATTAAGAGCGTAATAACATATAATATGGCGATGTCTTCCCGTATACGAGTTAAGAAAAATAACCAAGAGACAAAAAAAGATAAAACCAAACTACAAATATTAGATAATAATACAAATAAACAGCAAACTAAAACCCGTAAACGTAAGAATAGACACAAGGAGATCCTATGGTTTAACCCCCCGTATTCCAAAAACCTAGAAACAAACATAGCCAGAGAATTTTTTAAAATATTAGATAAGAACTTTAAAGCCCCCCATAGATATAATAAAATTTTCAATAAGAACACAATTAAAGTCTTTTACTCTACTATGCCTAACCTTCATCAGAAAATAATTAGCTCTAATAATAAGAAAATTAATAAACTACAAAATACAACTATACAAAATACATCAGACTGTAACTGTAGAAGAAAAAATAAATGTCCCCTACAAGGCTCATGTAAAATTAAAAATGTTATCTATAGCTGCACAGTATCAAAAACTCAAAATCTACATGAACCTATTAACAGCCATAACTCAACTACCAGATTAAATAATAACACCAACTTAAATCAGTCTACCGATCAATTACTAATCAACCCACCACATAATAATCCAACAATAGACCTAACGGAAAATAATAACAATAATCAAGAGGTAATATATATTGGTTCCACATCTGGCCCAATAAAACATAGAATTTCAACGCACAAACATTCTTTTAAAAATAACTCTCTATCAAACCAAACTACTCTATCCAACTATATTTGGCAACTAAAAAATAGCAATATTTCTTTCAACTTAAAATGGCAAATAATTGAGATTTGCAGATCATATAAACCAGGAGATAAATTTTGTCCACTATGTACAAAAGAAACCCTAAAATTTTTAAATATGAAGACATAAAAAATACAATCAAACTAGTAAATTCAAGACACGAGCTTCTGACATGTAATCATAAACGTTGGTTTAAATTTAATAAATATAAACCACCTTAAATAATTAAAAATTACTCATTAGTAAAAATAGATTACAATTTTTTTTTTAAATAAATTAAGTTAGACCAATTACCTCCCCTAGACCCATAAATCAAATAATAAATAAAATCAATAATACATGACAATTATCTCCCCTTAAAAACTTGCAAAATAAATACTCTCTCTATATATATTAACTGTAGCGTCTTTAAATCAAAATACGCTAACGGAAACAATTTACTGCACGAGCGTCACCCTTTTAAAATTCATCATTCAATAAAATAAAAAGCTATAGCAAACATCTAAATGACTACTTTAAACACAGTTCCTGATTTCAAAAAAGAAAAACTAAAAGGTAACTATCTCTATATATTTTTAAATCAAATTTATTATGTAAATTCAAAAATATATATTTTTTATACTCATTTCTATCTATAACCTATATTAATTTTCTTATAAATTTTAAATCCAAACCTTTTATTTCAATTTTTTCAGATTCATCTGCCTAACTTTAATGCTAGGTTTATTTATGGTGTCTTTTCAATTCAATAAAATCCTCCTAAATTTGCTGATGAGGAGACCGTGCTTACCAAAAAAACTATATATAATTGTTCTACATAACTTCATGTATACCACAAATAAAAACCACGGATTTCCGAAACGATCGTACAGATAATTGACTTTGTTGTTGTTCCTTCTTATGAAACTGATTTTTAATTTAATTAAAATTTGATTTTTAAATTTAAAATTTTTTTTTTTAATTTTCAAATTGAAAATCAATTTACTTAATATTGAATTAGCTCTAGGACATTTAACTATCGAGCTTATTATATATCTAAATTACAACGAGCATTTCCTGTATTTTAATTAAACTAGTAATTTCACTGTTACATTAAAATACACTTAGCTCTTTAGACTATTATTCTAATCTCCTTTAGACTATTATTCTAATCTCCTTTAAATTATATATATATATATATATATATATATATATATATATATATATATATATATATATATATATATATATATGAGAAGCATTAGGCTTCGAAATGCTATGGCATAAAGAGTTCCTCCTATCCCCCAAACAATTGTTTGTATTCCCTTATTGAATAAAACCAATCTATATTCATCAATATATAGTTTTTGTGACTTCATTTCCCATTCCTATTGTTCTACTATATATATATATATATATATATATATATATATATATATATATATATATATCGGCGTTGCAACATTTACATTGTAGAATCACCTCATATAATAATATCTGAAGTATAGCTACTACACAAACGACAAGATGTAGTTCAATATTGTTTGCATAGATCAAGTTATATTTTTATTTTACATTAAAACCTGATTAGATTTAAAAGTGTAAATTAATAATATATATTTTTTAGAAAAAGAAAGAAATCGTCGGGGTAGTTAGAACAACCCAAATAAATTATCCTAATAATTTGCATTCAATATTTAATGGTAACGGTATACACACACACACACACACCTATATATATATATATATATATATATATTAATAAATTAAATAAATAATGTATAGTAAATGAGTGTTACATTAAGCAAGAAATATAAGTTTAAATCTGATATATTTTAGTTCAGTAAATAATATATATTTGTTGAACCTAATTATGATTCTAATTGTACATATGCCTGATTAATATAGTCTATGAATTATCAATTCGAAACTTATATTAAAACAAGAAATTGCTCAGGGAGTTTAAATATAAAGTTAAAATGACTTAAATAAATAACCCAAACATAATAATAGCATGAATGGCACTGAATCAATTGGTGTCACCGTATGTAAAAAACTTAATTAATTAGAATAAATAATTTATAATAAATGATAAATGTATATAAAAATAAATACAAGTATGAAGTTGATTTATCTGCGGAGTAAATTGTATATTTTTTGTATATACTTGTTTGAAGCTAATTATACATTTTAATAATACTTGTTCCGTCGCATAAAGACAGCGTGTTCCATTGACTAGAGTGTTTATGACGGAAAGTGTAAACACTTCTCCAAATTCCAAACTCTGAAGACGGTTTGTCGTTGAATCAACAGGTTTATTAAAAATGAAGGATGTAAAAACTGAAAATAGAATGAAATAGAATTAGCGCGAAGCTTGTTGTGGAAAGGGAAAACAGTAAATGCTTAAAATACATCGAAATTGAATGCCCAAAATACTAACGAAATAGAAAGTAAGAAATTAATCAAAGTCCCAATGTGGAAACAAAATAAAGGAAAAAAAAACAGCGAAGGTCTGACGTTGAGGAGAGAAGGTGAAGGCAGTAGTGGCTAAACTCTTGGGCAGTCACCACATAGAAAGAGAAAAGGAAAGCACCGGTGTTAGCGGTGAAGGGTCACAAGTTGTCCCCTCCAAGAAAGGGAAAGATAAAGGGCAATAAAATGAAGAACTGTGTGTCACGACAATACGAGGAACGTGCAAAAAGCAATGTACATGACAAACTTCCCATAGTAGTAGAGTAACGAAACTTGGCACAGTTATTAGTCTTTCTCTACCTAAGAACCACCCAGAGCTATGAATTTCTCCCATCGTTTGATGCAGCTCTGGACACCGTTTTTGTAGAACACTCCAGGTTGGTCTTCCAACCACGACGTTACTTCAGCAATGAAGGCTGCAACATCCAGGAAAGGATTTCCTTTCAAAAACAACTTCATGGTTGAGTAGAGGTGAAAGTCAGAGGGTGCAGGGTCAGGAGAGCAGGGAGGATGGGAAAGGATTTCATAACCACACACCCGTGCTTCTGATCTGGCGACATGCGAGTTGTGGATCGGAGCGTTGTCCTGCAGGACCTGATGATCTTGCCCCGCCTCTTGATTTTGATAGCTTCCCTTGATTTCTTAAAAAGTGAAGTATAATAGGCTCCTGTAATTGTCATCACTTCTCCGTCCTGGTCCCAAAAGACTGTGAGCATGACTTTGTCAGCGGAGGGTTGCACCCTTGCCTTCTTTGGAGGTGGTGAGTCCAAGTGCGTCCACTGCATTGACTGGGCTTTGGTCTCTGGATCATAGTGATGGACCCAGGTTTCATCCTGTGCAATCAGTCATTAGAAAAACTTTGACTCATCATCTTGGCACATCTCCAAATTCATCCTTGAGCACTCGACGCGTTCTCGCTTCTGGAATAGTGTGAGCAACCTGGAATCCATCTGGCAGACATATTATGCATATGCAATAGTCATGAATGATAGTTTCCACAGACCCTGTACTAATCTTGACATCTTGGGCTATTTGGCGAATAGTAATGCGCCGATCTTCCAAAATGACAGCTTCAACTTGACGGGCAGATGCCTCATCAATGACAAAAGGGGGGCGACCAGGTCTGGGAGCTGTTTCCACAGACTTCCGGACATCTTTGAATTCACGTTCCAGCGTTTTACAAGGTCATATGATGGTGCATTATCACTATTAGTTTCTTTCATTTCATCAAAAGTCTCCTGTGGTGTGCCTCCTTTCAAATACAAAAACCGGATCCCTGCTCGACATTCAACAAGCTCCATTTCACACCTGACTCAGTTTAAACACCTGTAAAACAGAAACCACAATTAGTCCAGAGCTGTAATTTGCCATATAATCCCTAGAGATAGATATCATTGCACATGCAAAATTTCAGCTAGATCAGACAACTGGAAGTGGGTCAGAGGCATTACTTATTGCAGGCCCCTCGTAATTAATAATAATATGCTAAAAATAATACATTTTAAGGTTACACTTTAAATAACTATCAGACACGATAAATATTAGTATTAATGCCGGTGTCCCTCAGGGGTCCATCCTGGGCCCAACTCTTTTCCTGATCTACATTAATGATCTTCCAAATCACATCCTTACATCATTTGTAGACATTTATGCTGACGACACTACCAAGTTCTCTCCAATTCTCTCTCCTCTGATCTTGAGCATGTAGTACAATGGGGAAAGGAGTGGCTGGTTACTTTTAATGCATCTAAAACCAAGCTCCTCTCTTTACATCATCAACATTCTGATCCACATCTGGCATCAATTAAAATCAATGGCTCTTGTCTTCAGGAGGCCTCAAGTTTTGACAAGCTTCTGGGCTTGACCATTACTCCTGATCTTAAATGGAACACGTACATCAAATCTGTTGCCAAGGCCGCTGGAAAAATGGTGGGATCTTTCTATTGATCCAGTAAATATCTCACTGCTGATGCAATTCTCTATTTATATAAGAGCCAGGTACGACCAAGGATGGAATATTGTTGCCACATCTGGGCAGGAGCTGCTAGAAAGGACTTGGCCTGCCTTGATAGAGTTCAAAATAGACTTCATAGCCTCGTAGGAGATGTCCTTTTCTCTTCCTTGCAACCTCTATCTCACAGAAGAGATGTTCCGAGTTTGTCTCTGATGTATCGTTATTTTCATGGAAAGTGTTCGACTGAGCTTCAATCTATGGTCCCCCCTCGCAAAACTTTCACAAGAAACACTCGTCTAGCTGTAAACACTATCAATAATTCCCCCCACTCTTTATCTGTGCCTAAACCTAAACGTAGATTCCATGAACAAAGCTTTTTTATTAGAACTGCACGCCTGTGGAATTGTCTTCCGTTTTCCTGCTTTCCGGCTGACTACAATATGGTTGTCTTCAAGTCTAACGTAAATAACTTCTTGATGAGCCGTTCCATATAAGTTATCAAATTTACCAAATTTTCATTACTAATGATTATTATATTGTCCAATTTCTACTGTACACTCTTTAACCCTTATGCTTGAGTTGCCTCTTTGACCTTGATAATGAGTTGATACCTATGAAAAAAAAAAGAAAAAGTCCAATGTGAACAAGTTCTAATTGAATCGTCCCCCTAAGTAATCCAAGTTTCCAAATTCCCACTGTTTACTATGCTAAAATCACAATGACTAATGTATACCTATTAACTCTTATCCTTGAGTGGCCTCTGGGCCTTGATAAGTGGTGACACCCTTGTAAAAAAAATATATATAAAAATATCATATTTAAATTGCTTTACTTTTTCATTTTTATAAAAACAAAAAATAAAAAAAAGTAAATGATGGGTGAGTTGAAATATATGTTAGCAGGACCTAAATGATCCAATCATAATAATATCACAATTGGTATTGAGTCTTTAGTTATAACGGTTGACATCCATAAAACAAATATAAATAAGCACATTTATTGTATATACATTGAGTGTATAAAAATTAATTTGTCTAAATTTTGTAATGTTCAAGTTATATAGATTATTTTAAGCAAAGTATGTTTGTTTGAAGTTAATCGCAATTCATTACTTATAATATATATATATATATATATATATATATATATATATATATATATATATATATATATATATATATACCAGATAATTATTAAGTTGAATATAATAATTTTTTTTACATGGAGGTCACCACTTATCAAGGCCGGGAGGCCACTCAGGGATAAGGGTTATTGCGTGTAAAGTAATCAGTGCTTTTTACTTTTTAAGACGATTTCATCTGGTTTTACGATTTCGTCAGTCAGACTTAGATATAGAAAAAAGTTATGATGACCCGAAAATGGAGGATCATTTTCTGTTTAATTTATATGTGAAACTAATTACTTAATTTAAATTATAAAATATTTCTTTTCTGGGTGTTCATACGTAATCATTTGAAAAACGTAGAATCACATTTTTAGGAGAGATAACTGAGGGTCCTCATTTACTTTAGAATATAGATAAAATTTCATTTCAATTTGACAAACTTCTTAATTTTTTTTTTACATGGGGGTCACCACTTACCAAGGCCCGAAGGCCACTCAGGGATAAGGGTTATTGCGTGTACAGTAATAAATGAGATAGTATTGTAGTAATCATTAGTATTGCGGGTTTTGATAGAGTGTCTTACTTACGGGGGCGGTTTGTCAGGAGTTTGTTTATGTTGGACTTGAAGACGTCCAAGTTGTAGTCTGTTGGGAAACAGGCAAGCGGCAGAGAGTTCCACTGCCATGCAGTTCTAAGAAAGAAGCTTTGCTCATGGAATCTACGTTTAGATTTAGGCACCAATAAAGAGTGGGGAGAATTATTGACAGTAGTTTCAGCCAGACGGGTGTTTCTCGTGAAAAATTGGCAAGGGGGGACGAGGGATTGGAGCTCAGACGAGCACTTGCCATGAAATAACGATAAAACAAAGACAGGCTCGCAACGTCTCTTCTGTGGGAGAGAGGCTGCAGGGAAGGAAAAAGGGCATCCCTCACTAAACCACGAAGTCTATTTTGTACTTTGTCAAGGCATGATATGCTGTTTTTAGCAGCTCCTGCCCAGATATGGCAGCAGTACTCCATCCTTGGACGTACTTGGCTTTTATACAGATAGAGAATTGCATCAGTAGTGAGATATCTTCTGGAGCGGTAGAAGGGTCCCACTATTTTTCCAACATCCCTGGCAACAGATTTGATGTACGTGTTCCATTTCAGATCAGGAGTAAAGGTCAAACCCAGAAGCTTGTCAAACCATGGAGCCTCTCGAAGACGAGAGCCATCCATTTCAGTTGATGCCAGATGGGGATTAGAGCGTTGATGATATAAAGATAGAAGCTTGGTTTTAGATGCATTAAAAGTAACCAGCCACTCCTTCCCCCATTGTAGCACCAATATTTAATATTATACTCGTAATTAATAAAAACGCGTATATACATATATATTTGTTTACCCTGAAATTGGTTTATAACATTTTTGTTTAAATAAATAATTAATTAAATAAATAAAAATAATACAATAAATACAAATTAATTAATTCTAACAAAAGTGTATTAATAAATAGAAGTCTCTATAAACGATGGTGATGTATACCTTATGAAAATATAAATTCAGTGTAAAAATAAGGTAGAACTGCAAAATAAGTTACATATCGTAAACAAACTCTATAAATTAAAAATTAGTTTCCTATAAAAACTTAAATGCAAATATTTTAGATTTGACCAAAGTTAGCATTATCTAAGAAAATATATAAACTATTTATAAATAATGAATTTAAAAACGTATTTTATAAGATATTTTTAGTGTTAATTATTACTATGTGACCACATTTTATTAATACGTTTGGAAAATATGAAGGGCTGCATTAAATTCAAAGATGGCACAAATATCGTATACTACAATGGAAACTACTCTTCCGGTTTGTTCGGATTTATTCTTTTTATTTTTTAAAAGTTAACGAGTTCTTATTCTTCTGATGAGTAAGGCGGAAAATATTTTTATAAATGCGTTAACAATTATATGACGTTTCTGCTTTGGCACGAAACTACATGAAAATTTGCAGGCTTTTTGAAGATTACAATACTATTCTCTGGTTAATATTTTATGACAATTGGTAAAAAGGAACCTATATTTCTGAACCAATAAAATATTCCCAAAATTTGCCTATATTTATATATATATATATATATATATATATATATATATATATATATATATATATATATATATACTAGCATTTTGGGCCGGCGTTGCTCGGTTGAACTTTGACCCCTTAACAGCGAAATTTCTGGCCGAAACCCGATCACATCGATTTTCCAAATGTCAGTACCCTGTATATCAAATTTCGAGTCTGTAGACTAAAAATTGACAGAGGTATTGCGTAGGGAAATGTACACAGACACACATACACGTTCACTTATATATATATATATATATATATATATATATATATATAGTGTCTTATCAGGCCAGCTTTAGCTTTGCTGCGTCTGTTATATCCCTTGTGGCCTTGCCAGACGACTAATATATATATATATATATACTATTATATGAAAGGAACTTTGTATGTGTGTGTGAGTTCGTTCCTTATGGCCTTCGAAACCGCCGGCCGAATTTTATGAAATTTCACACGACGGTATTTTATGTGCATAGCAATGTAATTAGAAAATTTTTATGTTAGAATGGCTTCGAGAAATATCGAAATCAATAATGAAAAATATCTGATGAAAGAAGAAACACCCGATTTTGACCAAAGGTAACACCTAACACAACTTAACATCATAAATGCATTACATTAGATAAACTTTATTACTACACAATCAGAAAATCCCGACGAATATAATCAACAGTTGGTTCTTTGATGTGCCAAGGATGAGTTCGAAATGAATTTTTCTGTTTAGAGCAAAATTGAACTGATACTTGACTTTTGCATTTTAAAAATAATTTCAAGTCATTCTGTATAAAAGAAATCAACAATTAGAAGTACTACGATAAGTATGCGTTGTACAGAAAATAGATTAGATAAGACTATTCCAATGATAAATTAAGGGGTTGAAGTAAGTAGGTTTGTTTAGGAGCTGTTATTTATAACGACTACAATTAATTGATGTCTATATTTTTTAAATTTTTATTTAAGAGCCGATCCCTGCCCTTAAATTTCGGAAGGGGAATTTAGTGATTGACAAGTTTTAGATTATTATTTTTATTTAGTTAACAATTGATATTAGATTATTTCTTAGTTCTTTGTAATATAAAGCAAGTTATGTCTTATCACTCAGTCAGTATATCTTTGTTTGTGTCGCGAGTGAGATAACTTTTAAAGCGGTAGAATGACGCGACCATCTTTCCTGTAATCTTTGCAATACGCTTGGTGTAAGTCTTCCATTTCAGATCAGAGGTGAGAGCCATTCCCAGAAGCCTGTCGAAACAAGGTGCTTATTTGAGACAAGAGCCATAAATATAAATTGTGACCGAGTGGTGACCAAAGCTTTAATAGTGAAATGGTCTGAGCTTCAATCTATGGTACCTCTCGTCAAACGTTCACGAAAAACACTCGTCTAGTTAAAACCACTATCAATAATTTCCCACAGTGTCTCTCCGTGTTTAAACCTAAACGTAGCTTCCATAAACAAAGCTTATTTCTTAGAACCGCACGCCTGTGGAACACTTTTCCATTAGCCTGTTTTCCACCTGACTACAATTTGATTGTCCTTAAGTTCAACGTAAACAAATTATTGATGAACCATCCTTCTAACTATCCAATTTACAAAATTTTCACTACTTATATATACCCATTAACCCTTATCCTCGAGTGGCATTCGGGCGTTGGTAGGTGGCTACTTCTTTGTAAAAATAAAAGAGAAGCTTGGTCTTTAGATGCATTGAAATTAACCAACCACCTTTTTCGCCATTGCATTAGGTGCTCAGAGAATGTGATCGTTCCTGGCCGGTGAAGTTTTTCCAAATACGATAATGTCTGGTAGTTTATATCGGCGGATGATCTTTAGATATTTTGGATTTTCATAAAAAAACAAGTGCGGCTCTATCAATAGTGGCGTTTTGATCCCTCGTAAGTATTGAGAAACAGAGAGTCCATCATCTGAGCTGAAAGGTTTGCCTCGTGTTGATGGCCAGCTGCAACCTGTAGACGATTTGAGGTGGGAATGGAGAATTATTCATTGCACCCTTCTATGGGTAGGCAGTGAGAATGGGTTACAATTATCGGTAAATAGGTCTTGTAAATAGCTGATAAGTAAAACTGTATATATATATATATATATATATATATATATATATATATATATATATATATATATATATAAAAGAAATATAACAACTAACACAGACTAAAAGAGGAGACGAGTCGGGGAAATGCATAATGAGAACCTAAAGAGGCAGGGCTTTGTTTCTTGGCAGTATTTTTTTTTCTTTTAGTTCTTTCTTTCATTACATCCTTGTTTATTGTTTATTGTTTATTGTTTATTATTATTATAATTATTATTATTATTATTATTATTATTATTCCAAGAGTGGTGAATGTAGCTCGAGGGAATGGTCTAACTCTCCAATATGGGAGACGCTTACTCAGCCGCCTTTATAATTTGATAGATCTACTTAACTTATACAGCAACAGAAAACAACTGAGATCATTCTTTGTATATTTGTATTGTTTCGTTTTCTCCTCCTTTCGCCCGTCTGGGTTTGTTTGTGACAATAAAAACATGACGTCATTAGCAGAAGTTCGAATTACCGAGTTGTCATAATGACGTCACTAATCACCTACCACGGTCTTTTTTTTCATCTCGGTGCAGAATGCTTTGTTATAAATAAAATAAACAAATGTGCGTTCTTAGCAATTCTATCAAAGTGAAGTGATAATGTTTGGTCTATATGGTCCAAGCCATTGAAGTATGATTGTCTCATTGAAATATTTGGCAAAATTACAATGAAACTTTCTAACAAACTAGCAACAAACACACACATATTACTACGATTATAAGAAAATAGGTGTATATTCTATACAAAATATTTCAAAATATAAAAATATTAAACTTAATGAAAAAGAATTTTCGATTTCAGACTGGAACTAATACAAGACCTGCAATATAATCTAAAGTATAAGCAAATGTATCTAAGCACACTCGTATTAAGGCACGCTCGCCTATTTAAACACACAAATGTTGGTTGATTCCTCCTAAAAATCGAGATAAAATCCAAGTCAGTCGAACCCTTGTCTGATAAAAGCCAAATACTTGACTGGTTTAAACGGACACAGTAAAAACTAACAGATTGATTGGTTAACTAGTACACTTAATACCACGGGTATATAATAAAAGATTCTCTGTAATACCAATTCCATGAATTATTCGGTTAGCCATTACCCGGAGAAGACACGGAAAATACTGTGTAGCTTAAATCACACACACACACACACACACACACACACTCACACACATATATAATATAAAGCTGAATGTGGGTGTGTATGTGTGTGTGTCTGGTCACGAATAGGCTCCTATATGGTTAAATATTTAAAAAAACTGATTACGTAAAATGATAGAAGATGTATCGAGACACAGGAATGGGTATGTTTGATCTGGCAGAACAGTGGTTCATTAAAACTGTGGGATCATCAGAGTGGCTAAATCTCTCTCTCTCTCTCTCTCTATATATATATATATATGTACATATGTATATATATATCTTCATAATATAAAGCTGAATGTATGTGTGTGTGTGTTTGTGTGTGTGTGTGTGTTTGTGTGTGTGTGTGTGTGTGTAGTCACGAATAGGCTCCTATATGGTTGACTATTTTAAAAACTAGTTACATATAATGATAGAAAATGTATCTAGACACATGAATGGGTATGTTTGATCTGGCAGAACGGTGGTTCATTACAATTGTGGGGTCTGCGTTCGCGCCTAGTCCACAAAGTATAGAAATAAAAAAGTAAAATATAAAAAAAAAAACGTTTACAAGAGTTTTTGATATAGATGTACATAATAATACTTTGATAAGTATGTTTTAACTTAAATAGGGATGGTATAATAAAATTGTGGGGTCTGCGTTCGCGCCTGACCTTCATAGAATGGAAATAGGCACAAACATTAATAAAGACCTTTCATATCTATCTGCGTAAGTATTTGATAATTATGTTTTAGTTTGAAGAAATATGGTATAATAAAATTATGGGATGTTCGTTCGCACTTTACCTCCATAGAATTGAAATATGTCACAAAGTTTTACAATGTTTTTAATATAGATCCACAGAATATTGTGATAAGTGTTTGCATGTAAACAGGTATGGTATAATAAATTATGGGGTTTATCTATTTTATTTTTAATTTCATCATATTTTGCTTTGGTTTGATACCCCCAAATTCGAAGCTATCTCATTACAACCTTTCCTTTTCATAACGTTTCATACTTTCATAAATCAGAGTCCATTTTTTGTACGCTGTTTTTGAACCCAGTCAAGGACAGGTACTTTTGCTAGTATATATATATATATATATATATATATATATATATATATATATACTATAACTTACTACCTAGCTTTTCGGACAAAGTAAATACGGAGAATCGATATATAAAATATATCTCTTTATGAAATGTTGACCTATTCACCTATTATATGGAGTGACTAAATAGGACACGTTAACCTTTAGTAAATCTTAACTTTCAGTGGATTCATATATATACATATATATATATATATATATATATATATATATATATATATATAAAGTATTTTTAAATGTAAATTATTGTTAATGTATCACTATTTTGAATTTATAATTCCCTGCAACCCAATGAATAATACAGCTGCATTAGTGGTTTGTATAAGTTGGGGATACACACATTAAGAATTTTATCCCTGGCCAAAAACTTAAAAAACAGTTAGATGCAAAACATTAATAGAGAACGAATCGCTCTACATCAAATTTTGAGTCATATTAATTAATATGGAGGCAGAGAGACATAGAGGCTCAACGTTTCACCTCTCTCATGCGGGGTTTCACAAAGAGATGGCCAATGACAAGATGGTCGAATATTTAGGGCTATATATATATATATATACTAATAGAGGAACTCTTTATGTAAATTAAACATTTTGTATCCATATTTGCAGTTTATGATGGTTGTTAAATGATATAAAATAAATTAAGAAGCGAGTATTTAGGTTTATCCTGTGTCTGAATAGTTTTTATTGATAATGATTTTTGACAGATAGGAAGAAATATGGAATAAACTTTTTCTTTGCTTAATTGTTATTTGTATATTGGGAAATGAGAGCAGATTCGATTAAACGACGTGTTATTTTATTGTGTATGATTTTTAGGAGAGTAGCATAATTGAATTCATACTGGTGATCCTTCTCCATAATGTGGCAGAAAATTGCATTAAATATATTATTATTTTTCGCATCACTTTTGTGTTCATATAACCTCTTATTAAGATATCGTTGAGTTTCTCCTATGTATATTTTGCCGCAGTCAAGGGAGGGCATGGAGTATACTCCGGTTTTGATTTTAATATTAGTGTCAAATACAGATTTACGGGTTAGATCTCTAATGTCGAGGAGCTTTTTGTGAAATTTGTGTGCCGATTTTGTTTTGATTTTTGTAAATGGCGCTGTTATTATTGTTAGTGGGCAGGGTTAATTTTCTGCAATGGGTTTTAGGTTATTTTGTGGATTTTCTTGATCCCGGTTTTTAACCATAAACTGTAAATATGTATATAAATATTTAATTTACATAAAGACTCCCTATTAGTATATTATAGCCCTAAACATTCGGTCGTCTCGTCATTGACTATCCCTCTTGAGAAAGCCTGCATAAGGCGGGCGAAACGTTGAGCCTGTAGATCTCTCCGCTTACATTTTACATTTCATATCGTCGGATTTTATTCATTTTAATAATAATTAATTAATATATTTTCAAATGATAGGTGTGCGGGCTTGAACGTTAAAACTATTTGTGTTACCTAATGGTTTTTCATTATTATTATTATTGTTGTTTCGTTCGTTGTTAAGTCTTATTAATAGTGAGAGTCTTAGAGTCTTATTAAGTATGATGTTGAAAGACTTAGAGAGAGTCTTATTGGGAGTTTGTTGTTGTAAAGAGAGGGATGTTGTTGTAAGAGAGATTGTTCGTGTTATGAAGATTCATATATATATATATTAAAATGTTCATACTTAGAGATGTAATAGAAGCTCTTAGAGTGATGAAACAGTGTTCAGACAGCCTTATTGTGTATGTAAGATGTGTATGTCAAAACATTCTAAACCACATGATATACAAGACATATAATAACAATTTTCACTTTACCTTTTGGTAGAATTACAACACAAAGACGACGTTTATAAAAACACATGATGGGTTTATTTCTTCTCACGACCGGCCGTGGTTTTCTGAGTCAAGAATTCAAAGCTTCACATTCTAAGTTTCAAAAGTGACCGTCTCGCTTCTAGACGTTCGAATGTCCATATCTGGACTGTCGTCTCTCGTCCTCAGACTCTCTCTCTCTCTGTTTCTCCACAGTTTCTCCTCAAGTTTTTAAAACTAGAACTTCCCATTTTCCATAACGTCATACACATGTTAAAACATGTGTTTTCTTTCACGTGTTCTGGACATGCGTGTCCAAAACTTTTTCCTTTGTTTACAAAAGGAATTTTAACCTATATTCCCAGTAACCTATTTTTCCAATATGTTAAAAACATGTTTATTAAATTATCTTGTATAGTTGCATTCCTCAATTGAATTTTTCACAACAGAATTGACAACGCACATTCTTTTCTTGAAACTATTTTATCTCTAAGCTAAACAATGGTTTGCTTTACATTCCATTTTCTAATTCTCTCTCGCAATCTATTTCTAAACCTAATTTACGAGGTTCGAATTTCGTCTATTCTATTTCATTTTCATTTTAACTAAATCTCTCTATTTTTATACTTACATGAAAAGGGGGCAGCCCTTATCATGTAAAATTTGTGTTTTGGGTAAAATCTAGAAACTATTGAACTTTTACTTATAAAGTTTGGAAGATGCATTCAAGGCTTGTTGCTTGGTTGCTTTTGTTTTACACATATCAACCCTTTTTTTAATAGAATATATGTCTTTTTTTTTCAAGTCGGTTTCTATTAAACCCATAGTTGGGACCCTAATAGGTACTACGAATCCGGGTCAGAGTGGACCCGGGGACAATGGCAATTAAAGGGGCCTCCACACTCCCCAAAACCCGCAAGCTGGGCGCTCACCATCGGATATAATTTAAGGTCATATCCAGGACCAGCATTCTTGGCACTATGATATGTGAAGAATATGACAATTATCATTTATGTGGCTTTCATCGGAACGTTACTAACACCGCCCTCCTTAAAAGAAAGAAACGAAAAGATTAAAATTTATCACTAAAATTTTATTTTGCGTCTTACAATGTTTAAATGCGACACATTTGATACTCCAAATTCTTTTTCAACTTGTGATCTGACATTAGAATACCAATTTCTAAGCCATTGCTTTTATTTAAGAAGGAATGCGTTGTTATTTTCTATCCAAATCGTCCTCGGCCATTAATAAAGATTCGTTGATGGAGGCTCCCCCTGCTGAGAAATTGGCACGACAGTTTTGAACGTCCTCGAAATACTACAATGAATGCAACTAACACCGTTCTCGTAGCATAGATCTCGCTGCTGTGTTCTATCATTTATATGCTTCGACCCCGTATCATCATATTCATTCTAATATTTCAGCTGTTGTGCTCTCTAGTTTTCTAAGATGAAATTTCCTTACTATTTACACTAGTTCAATGTATCCAACAGTTATATTCTTGATTTTCATATTCCCGATTTTTCGGCAGCACTAATCTCCAACCTTCTTCATGAAATATTTGTTTAAATGTTATTAAGCTGGATAATCAATCATGTTTCGTGCATTAAACATCAGCTAATGACTTACTTGTCCACCAAGCTTCAGTAATAAATGTCCAACAGTCTTTGTTTTATCACCATTGAATAATAATACCCGAATATGAGTATAGACTTATCAATGACTCGGCTGCTTTCCTCTCTTCTTTTATTTCTTTATTTACTAGCTTTACTGCTTATCGTGAATTAAATGCCATTCAAAGATATAATGGCCGCACTTTTCTTATTACGACTTTTATAAACCTTTTTAATAAAGGGCTGTTCTAGGATTGCTATAATACACGTTATATTTGAGGTATCTCACTTCCGCCGTAATCCTCTAAATATTTTCATAAATTGAGTACTGTTATCACATCAGGGAAAGAGCAGCTAAGAGTACCATTTCTTGATTTGGTACAAACCGACGTCGAGATCTAGTGCGTGAGGCCCTTGTTTTATTACTACTATCCTTTTCTCAGAGAAAAGATGTTGCTAGTCTACTTCTACTCTATCGGTATTTTCATTGTAGGTGCTCGACTGAGTTTCTATCTCTGCTCTCCATGTAGAATATTCGCAGGGCTCGTCTGGCTACAACTACTATAAACATTTTCCCTTATTTACTATCGATGCCTAAAAATAAACGACAGTTTCATAAATAAAGTTTCTCTCATATAAATATCCGTCTGTGGAACACAATACCGTAGAGCTACTTACCAACTAACTATAATATAACCGTTTTGAAGTCTAAGGTAAGCAAGTTTTTGTTGAGCCGCCCTCTTCAAACTTAAACACTACCTAAGTTTCATCATAAACGATAATCACGGTGTTTTCTCAACGGCCACCTGATACTTACTTACCCTTATGCGCTTTTAGAAGTGTTGACCACCCCGCGTAAATAACACACGGATAAAAATCTCGGGAATTAAGACCGGATACATTAGTAAAGTATCCTCACATATAATTAAACAGTTATAAAATAAAGACTGTTGAACATTTATTACTGATAATAGGTGGACAAGTCAGAAACTGATCGAAATTTATTTGTATCAAATGTGTTTGATTGTATAAATAAGTGTGAATTGTGTTAATGATTCTATAGTTGAGGCATCCTGTATTATTTGGTTATAGTTAAGTTTGGAATATATACTTAAACAAATGTCACCTGAAAGATGTCGGGAAGTACGATTGCCGAACGTTTGCAAATATATACTTAAAAAAAAACAACACAATTTTAAAATAAGAACAAGTCGCAAACGTTTAACTAATGGAGGTATTCACAAGTCCCAATTTAAACCAAAATACAGGCATAAATCAAATTCTATTGCAAGGGTAACACGGGTGTCGAATGCAAAACAGCTGCCGTGTGTCCCACCCGTTTCAGCCACTGCCCATATTTCCGTTCACCTCGTCATCGTGGGTAAGTAACACCCGTTCAATACGCCCTTCCAGTTATAGACTTCCTACAAAACAACACGATTAAACCGTTTTCTTCGCCAAACGTCAACCACTGAGTCAGCAGAAATTTCAATGTGAACCGTACTGTTAGTCGTCCATCGACTTCGTTCCCACGTTCCCATGGTTCGTGTTTGGAAGACTTACATCAAATCCATTGCTAATGTCGCTGGAAAAATTATTAGATCATTTTACTGATCCAAAAATTATCCCAGTCTTAACGCAATCTTGTACCGATATCAGAATCAAATACGCCCCCCCCCCAAAAAAAAAGAGGGGGGAGTATTGCTGTTTTCTGGATTAAAATCAACTCATCTAACATTTATGATTGGCTAGTTTTTCTTTCTTTTTTATATTTCACGCCTTAAATCGAGTTGCTTTATGCCTTGTATGGAGTGATTTCCATAAAAAATATTATCTAGGAAGGTACTGCTAATCTTATCTGCCTCGACAGAATATTAAATTGACTTCGAAATCTAGTAGATTATATTGTCTTCTCTTATCTACAACCTGTTTTACACAATAGAGACGTAACTAGTTTTCCATAGTAGGTACTCTACTGCGCTCCGATCTATGCAACACCTTATATTCACAGCAACGTGCCCGATAAATAATTTTTTGTTTTAATATAGCTAAAACTACAAAGAATTTATATAAGTAAAATATATTTTCTAGAACTAGTTAACTGCGGATAGCAATTACACAGGGCCTGCTTCCGATGCGACTACAACACAGCCATTTTTATGTAAAATTTTAATAAATAAATAGATTAACAAACATTGTGTAAATATCAGATAATTTAGTAATCCGTTATTGTTTGATACATTTGATTTATTGTATCCATAAATCTACGACCCAATCACCGGCACTTTGTGTCGACATCTTCCGGCAGATTACATAAGCAGCCTGAAAATGTCAAAAGCATTAGCCAATCAGAAAACGACATGTTTCAATGAAAATCATTCAAGCAATAATTGTAACTGACAATGATTAACATGTCCTATCAATTTTCTAATCCCACTTTTCTCATTTTAAGAATACAAAACCCCGTGATACGGCAGTTAAAATTAGTAACAAAATACAGTATAGTGTATAAGACACATGTATATAATCAAATTACATTATAAATAGCACCGTAAGGTGGGTGAAATACCGTAACCAATTGACGGAAAAACATCGTATTCCTCATCGTAACCTGAAAAAAAACGTATCCTAGGGGCACCGTATATCGGGGTTCTACTGTATGCTTCTAAATTGAACGTTATTCTTATCAATAAAAGGAGGGAAGCAGCGTTTCGAATTAATCGTCTGTTAAGTCACAGTTTTTATAACTAGTCATACCCATCGACGTATCGTTAACAAGATTTCTTATGTATAACTGCAGATATGTCTCTTTTTTATATGATGTCCTTGTCAGAATTATTATAATTATTAGTAGTAATAATAGTAATAGTAAAAGATGAAGTAGTATCAGCCTAGTAGTATTATATAAAATATTATTTTTATTATTCTGATATACAGTAGCGTATAAGGACAAAATTTAAAAACCTAATATTTGTTAGAAATAACAACTGTAAAAAGCTAAAATTTTGACAACTGGTAGTCGTCATCATCCATAATAATATACGGAAATTTGAATCATTTGCAAACGATAGAAAAAGAATTATAACAATTATTTCTAATTCTAACCTAAAATTCTTTACCTCTCTTAAACTAACAAACAGATCATTATATATATTTAAGGAAATATGGCGAGTGACATGAGCGCAATTTGTTTAATACATTCTGATATTTACAAAAAAATTATATATATATATATATATATATATATACTTCATTTAATCGCATAAATTAATATAAGAAAGTATAAATTTATGCGTAAACTTTAAGTATTCAACAATGCACAATAAGTAGGTAGAGCTAGGCAGTAAGTTATAAAATATAAATGGCAATTAAGCTACACACAATATTCCGGGTTTCATCCACACTGGGAGTCATCAGGCTTATGCGAAGAGTTTTGGTTGTCTAGCATTTTTATATACGCACATTGTATTGTGTTTTTAACTACCCAATCAGCTTTTTAGTTTCCACAGCACACTTCCTAATCAGTCAATGAACAGGCACTTACAGGACAAAGGCCCAGTTGACCTCCGGTTCAGCCCTTCCTTTGTGCGTGCTATTTTAGCGGGGAGCGTAGATATCTAGTGTTCTGATCTATTTCAAACCTTTACCTGTTTTGCTTGCAGTTTTCAGATTTGTATATATATCGTCTCAATCTCCCTTCTATGATTCAGTTCTTCATGTTTCTTGTTTAGCCTCCTCCTGCTAGTCACATTTCAAATGTTTCATCTTATCCATATCGCTTTCTTCCTATTTACCGTTTTGGCTTCTTTTTTTTTTATTCTTTGTTGATTTGGATTTCTAGCCCTGTTTTCCAACCGGGTTTTGTCGGTTCACCTTTTTTTCTTATTTGAACTTAATACTGATCATCTGCGTAAAGTAAATTGTTTAAGTCTGCGGTTATATATGTAGTTATGTGCGAGTGGAGCTTGTTAACCTTCTCTGTTTCTGTTTTTAATTTCTCCTGCTTTTGGTTCCGTTTGATTTGTTTTTCCTCTTTCATGAATAATATAATTTTTCCCCATTTCATCTGCTTCATCCTCTGTGTTTCATTGTTCTCAATTTACACGTTTGTAGAGTCCAGTTTTCGCAGGTCCTCCACCTGCGGTGTTTCTGTTTGTGGGTCTTCCACTTGTGGGGTTTCTACACGTGCGGTCCCAGTGGGGGATGATTCCTTCTGAATTTCATGTTTTGAGAGACAGTCTCTCTTGAGTATCAAACTTGCTTAGTGTGCAATTGTTTGTTATGTCGTATAGTAGTCACTAGACAAGCCCCACAGCTTCCTAATTCGTTTCCGATAACCTCCATATTTATATTTAGGATGACGTTTTAATAGCATCAATTACGAGTCTATTCTCTTTCGTTGTCATTTTTTTCTTCGAAATTTTTCTTTTTTAATGGTTATCTTGGCTGTTCTGTGTTTTGTCAGTATCATTTTTGTCTCTGAAATTAGAGTTTATACTTACCTGTTTAGTATCTGTGTTATTTGCATTTCTGAATTTAAAAAGTGAATCAACATTCGCAGGTTGACGACCGGGACCCCCATGCTGATTGCAGAGGGAGCACCTGCGAATCATGAAAATTAGATCTTTCTATTATTACTATTATTATTGTTGTACCTGTCATTTGACTGATCTTTTACAATATATATATAATAAACTCCACAGCCAAACAACGTCGCAGCCCACAAGAGGCATGACAGTCAACAAACCGGAAGTCCAAGACTCGAGTTTCGTCATCATTTGGACACATCAGTTAGACACATCCGAACTCAGGATTCGAAACCCGAGCCTCTTGCATGAGAGGCAAGCACGCTACCAACTGAGCAAACGTCCCGCACACAAGAATTTCTATTTACCAACACAGATCAAGCAAACCGCACCGAAAAAAACTATTTTTTTACGAACAAAACCCAATATGGTGGATAAATGATTGATTTTTTACGAACAAAACCCAATATGGTGGATAAATATCCGGTTTATATTATTGGTTGGGGAAAGTAAGTGAAAAATTCACCAAACAAATTAGTGCAACTGTTGAAGAATGTTATTTTGCTTCAAATGTTCGTGTTGTATATAATACAAAACCATTAATGGCTTCCAATAAAAAAAGATGTTCTACCCCCTAATCATATTATTAATGTCATTTATTCATTTAAATGTGGTTGAGGTGCCGACTATGTAGGTCGAACGTCTTTAAAATTGGTAAGTCGCATACAACATGTACCGAACAAAATCAGGAAAGGAACATTCCTACCTACCGACGCTGTAAACAACACATATGGATCTGCTATAACGGAACACTTTATTAAATATCGGGATTGTGCCACGAACTTCAGCATCGACTCTTTCTCCGTATATCATCTAAAAGTCTTGGAGACTGTTCACGTTCGCCTTAGGAAGTCTTCCCTTTGTATGCAAAAGGACTGCTTGTTGGGTTTGAACGTGATCAGCCTCTAAAATTCATCCCCATACCATTGCTCTTGCTTCCGTCTCTTTTTTTTAGATTTTATCATTAAGGAAAACAAATTACTAAAAAATAAATCCCTCGATTCGAATTTTGATGAGTGAGTGTCAATTGACTCGTTTTGATTTTTTTTCTACTTTTATTTTTTAGTTGCTATCCATTTTTCTTTTCTCCTCGGTCTCTTTTTTTAATATAAAATAAATTCCGGAGGAATACGTCTTCCCTTCATGATTGTCTTAATAAAGTTTTGTACCCCCAAGAAAATCATGATATATATATATATATATATATATATATATATATATATATATATATATATATATATATATATATATATACTAGCAGGTCGCCCGGCATTGTCAGGCTGTAAAATACGCTTCAACATGGTATTTTGATTAATGTATATTTCGTATTTAATATTAAATCATATTGGACCCAATATATAGTAATACTTGAAAAAAGTTTTTTTATAAAATTACTTGCTACGTCGAGAATAGAAACGAAATGGTTAGCTTACGATTTACTTTTTCTTTTTACGTTAATGCTTGAGCTATGAAGACATGTGTGCTGCAAGACTAAAATTTAAAACATGAACTAATAGCTATTACCTTACGCATGCTTATTCGTAATGCCGTCGTTCAACCTTCACCCGGCAAATTCCATTTTTTTTTAATTTTCACACTTTTGCACCGATTCCTTTCGGCTAAAACCCTAATTTTTTATTTTTTTAATTTTTATTACATTTTCACCCCAAACAAGGCACATTGCCACTTTGGTGCAGGGGGCTACTATCAGGGGAAACATCTACTCGGGCACTATGTAGGGATTTGGGCAGCGAGATGTTGGTTCACGTTGCACTTGAACTTATGCATGTCAGTACAGTTGGGGAAGCAGTGACCTGGAATGGAATTCCAAAGTCTAGCAGTTCTGGGGAAGAAACTACTGGAGTAGAAAGATCTTTTACATCTAGGGATATCTACAGTGTGGGGTGGGATTTTGAAGCTTGTCGGGTCTCTCGAGGGTGTTTACGTCGTGGGGGCACAAGTGCTTGCAGTTCATCAGAGTATTCACCATTATAATACTTGTAGAACAGGCAGAGGGATGCAACGTTTCGACGATGGGACAGAGGCTGAAGCGTAGATGCCAGTTTAGGGCCTATCAGATTTGCGACTCTCTTTTGAACCTTGTCAAGGAGCGAGAAACTAGTAGCCGATGCACCAGCCTAAATATGACAACAATACTCCATACATTGGGCGAATAGTGGCCTTGTAGAGGTACAGGATACTTTCGGGTGTTAGAAGTTTTCTAGCACGGTAGAGAGAGCCCACCTTCCTCGCAGCGGTCCTGGCAATGCTCTCGATGTAATTGTTCCAGCTCATGTTTCCTGTGAACGTAAGGCCAAGGAGCTTGAGAGACGTACTTTCAGATAAAGAGTCGTTGGCCATTGCTATAGGTGATAGAGAAGGTTTCTTGTAATTATTGAATGAAACCAGTTTTGTCTTGGCGGCATTGAACGTGACCATCCATTTTTGTCCCCATTTCACTACTGATTGGAGGTCATCCTCTAGTGTTTCTTCCATTACTTTAGATATATGTTCATTTGTTTTCCTGTCGTGCCTGCTATAGAGTGTGGTGTCATCAGCATATATACCCATCTCAGAGGCAATTTTGTCAGGGAGGTCATTTATGAATATCAGGAACAGCAGAGGTCTAAGGATAGATCCCTGGGGCACTCCCGCATTTATATCATATTGTTTAGATGTACGACCGTCGAGGACAACCTGGATTTTTCTCTTATATAAGAAGGATTTAATTATGTTAAGTGTTCTACCAGTAATACCGTATGATCTAATCTTCCTGAGGAGACCCTCATGCCATACCCTGTCAAAAGCCTTGGATATATCTAGAGCTACCGCTCTGCCCTCTCCCGCTTTGTCCAGTGAATGGTATATGCGTTCAGAGATTACAGTGAGGATGTCTGACGTGGAACGGGCTTGTCTAAATCCATATTGTTGGTCGGTCAGAAGTTTAGCATCTGTAAAGTGCTGGACTAGAGCATGGTTAATTAAGGTCTAAAATATTTTGGCAAAAAGTGGGAGGAGGCTAATAGGGCGATAATTTAATGGGTCAGTTCTTTCGCCAGAATTCTTGAATACTGGTACCACAGAAGCAGTTTTCCAACAGCCCGGAAAGCAAGATTTATTAAGGCATTTGTTGTAGAGTTTGGAGAGAACTGGAGCTACTTCGGCTGAGCACTTTTTAATAGCACAGCTGGGATGAGGTCGGGTCCACATGCTTTTGAAGTGCCAAGGTTTTTTTATGATAGCATGCACCTGAGCAGGGGTGATTATTAGATCAAGCGTGGCGTCTGTCCGCATAGGAAATTGAGGTAGGGGGTGGTTTAGAGGGTCCAGTGTGGAGTTTGAGGCAAACCGACTGGCAAGCATGTTAGCCTTCTCGGTTGCTGAGCAAAGAACCTCGTGATTGTTGGTTAGTGGAGGAATTGTTGATTGCCCATTATTTACTACACTGTTGTAGATTTTCCAGAAGTCACGAGTTCCTAGTTTTTGTGCTTCGATGCGTTGTTTAGTGGTTTCAGTAAATTCCCTCTTAGCTGTCGCTATTTCTTTCTTAACGTTACTTCTAGCTTCTATGTACTTCTGTCTGTTTGAACTGGACTTATGTCGGTTAAACCTGCGGAATGCATGCTGGCTTTTGGCAATGACAGTTGCGCAAGTCGAAGTAAACCATTGGGGAGAGTGGGGCTTGCTATAGAATTTCCGCATGGGAACATGCGCTTCGATTGCAGTTTTGAACCATTCAGTGGTCTCGGTTGCACACCGTTCAGCACGAAGGAAAAAAAATATTTCCCCATGGGGCGTCTCTGATAAGATCTCTGATGGCTTCCCAGTCAGCCTTTTTATAATATCTCGTTGTTTTGAGCACTAGCTCTTCAGTTTTGGGTCTAGAGTTTAGGGCGATTTCAACCATTATCACCGCATGATCAGCGTTCCCAAGTGGGCTGTCGGCTTTCGTTACACAGTCATAAGGAACTGTGGTCAAAAACAGATCTAATAGTGATGCGTGTTGTTCTTCTTGATCAGGGAAGCGGGTTGGAAAAGTAACAATTTGCGATAGGGAGTGAGATACAGAGAAGCTATGAGTTGCATTGCCTGCTGCATCTGTGTAAGTAGAGAATCCAAGCCAGTTTTTATGATGAACATTAAAGTCACCAAATACATGTACTTGGGCGCTAGTGTCGAAGGAGAGTGCTGTGTCTATGCTGTCAGATACTTTGTTTATTATGGTGCAATATTAAGTTTTGAATGCGTTTGAATACCCTGTATATTAAGTTTTATGTTTGTAGACCAAAAACTGACAGAGGACTGGCTAGGCAAAAAATTTTAAACAAATATATATACGCATGCATAAATATATAGAGAAAATGGTTGTGTTTACTATAATATTTGACGCAAATATTACGCAAGTATAAATCATGCTGAATATTTGCATGAATATAATTACGAGTAATAGTAAATTAAACATAATTATTCCATAAGAAATTCGAAAAAAAACTAATAGGGAATTAATTAAAATGAATATTCATATGAATATGTAAATAAACTAGATATTTGCAAATGAATGCAATTCCACAATCATATATAACACAGTTGTATTTTCTTTTCAAATAGATGGAAAAAGGGGTTTAATATAAATATTAATACACAAAAACCCCAAGTCATCGAAGTATATATATATATATATATATACACATATATATATATATATATATATATATATATATATATATATATATATATATATATATATATATATATAAGAACAAAGAATTAATAAAATATTTAAAAACACATTAAGAAGTGTTAAAATATATAATTTTTAAAAAGGAGACACAAAAGTGGATTGTCCTTAATGGGCGGAGTTTCGAAAGAAGTACTTTACTTCTCATCAGAGAGTAGAAATTAGCAAAATGCGGACTCGGATTTTGCTTACAAAATATGCAATGAAATTGCAAGTGAGCCATATAGCTTACTTGGTAAAAGTAAAAAAAATAGTGAAACAGAGGAAATAGGAAAAAATGAAAAATAATTTCACGTGGATGGATAATCGAGTAAAGAGTAGAAGATCCAATAACGGTAAAATTTTAAAAAAAAAATGATAAAGTCCGGTATTCAGAATCAATATTCAAAAGCATTCCGTTACTAGAAGATATTTCGAGGTCATCTAAAAGACAAAATTCTGTGAAATAATTCACAAATGGGTACAAGGAAAAAAGAGTGAGTTCAAAATATTATTATCTTGTGAAAGTGTTTTTAACATGTTTCAATAATTCTTCTTTTATATTAGAAGCACTATATTCCCATAATTGGTTTCATTGAGCTTTTACATCTGGTAAGGATTACTTTATAAATATTAGGCCTTTAACATTTATAATATACTTTAAGTTTACGATTTTTGGTTATCTTTGTAAACTTAATTGTAATTCTTATTTCATTATATATATATATATATATATATATATATGTGTGTGTGTGTGTGTGCATGTGTGTGTGTATGATTGTTCATACTGGAATATGTTATAAACTTATTAGTTTTACTTTATCTTCAAATACGATATAATTTACTTTCCTGTGTGACGGGTAACCATATCACAAATAGGGTTGCAGGACATTCTTTTTGTGTTTTGACCTGTATTTCTGATGTCATCCTTCAAAACATCTCCGTGAAAGACGGCGTAGTGGCGTGTAGGGTCTGGCATGGCGAGATTTATAACTACCTTCCACGGTGTCAGATTGTACACGGGCCGTGGGCGTCGTAAATACTTTCTCAGAATTCCACATGACGACAATATGAATGTTTCAGCAAAATTCAACCTTACTCTAATGAAGTCGATGAAATTTTGGTCGTTTTACTGCAAGTTTAATCATTGGATATTGGTCTTGTCCAGGACAGGACTAATTCGAATGTAACATTTTTCAGAGGAAATAATATCCCAAGTCTACAAAACTGGAGAACGGAAACTGATTTTCAAATGACAAACAGATTAATCTTCTCGAATAACTCATTGAAATTACAGGGTTCTCGTCTTCGCTGCAACTTCTCAGAAAACAAAGCAGATTCCAACGCCAGACATTTTAGATGAAGTAATTTTTTTTAACATAGCTTGTTGAAGTCAGTAATCTTGACATGTCATGTTCTTAGAAACAAAATGGAGCATGGAATAGAATTATATGTAAAAACGGAAACTGACTAATAGTGAAATAAACTACGAAACCAATACATCAGTAAAGTGTTGTGTTATTATTAAAAAAAAAATTCATTTAAAATACTTTTTCATTTTGATAAAAACAATATCTTGTGTAATTATAATTCGAAATTTTTATCTTTATTTGATGGATTCAATTTTCAATTTCCAATTTTTGTTTTAATATTCCTAAAAAAAATGTATATCATATTTTCAGTGTCTTTTTTTTTCAATTAACAAAAGTATATTATGAAAATGGTGCTAATATATTAAAGCGGTACCAATTTTAAATTGGTACTGGACTAATACACTGTAGTTTATTGAATAGTGTGCTAGTTTCATATTGCGTTTTACTTTCAGTTAGTTTCAGTTTTTATAAATGCCTATTCGACCCTCCATTTTGTTTATAAGGAAGAGACATGTAAAGATTACCCCATTCTAAATTTAGTAACATTCTAACTCAAACAAATCTCGAATCAATTCTAGGATAATTCGCACTGGCAATTTCGTCCCGTTTTTAACTTTAATTCAGGACATTCTTTAAAATCACCCGCAGGTTCTTTACAGTGCAATATAAACTGCAATACATTGTTGACTAATCACAACAACAAGGTTTGTGAATCTTCCTCCTGGTGTATTGCGGTGGGTCCCCGACTAGAGTAGATAATTAATCGATTCGATTGAAAAAATGGGCGGTTTCACTGATTTCGATGACAATAAAATATTGGAAGTACGGATATTGGTTTATCTTCATTCAATTCCGTGTACCGTCAGGTCTCTCTGGTAGTATATATATATATATATATATATATATATATATATATATATATATATATATATATATATATATATATATAAGACGCCCCATTCTGACTAAATCCCAAAACCTACACCGTTGGCATAGATAAAAATCTCAAGACAAAGTAAGTGGAAACAATAAGAAGATAAGAGTAAGCGCGTGGTATTTTGTACAAAGAATTTGCCTCCCAAATTTTAAGCCCTCTCCCTTAGTCTGCGACTTATTTTTTGCTCTGCCATTTATTTTGTTCTAGCTTTTTCTGTATTATGAATTTCAATTTCTTTAAAATAACTGAGAAACTTGTTATAAAGAGTGAATATTTAGAAGCTGGTCTCATTCTAAAAAAATCTGGCCTGATGTCACTGGTACCCTTAATGGAGTACATCATACACATATATTCACATATGTAGTCAATAACGTTTGTGAAAAATAACGTTTATGCAAAAAAAAAAAAAAAACTATTATAACATACCATATATAAATAAATGCACGTTCGTCTTTATTATAGAGTAAAGGATATAATTTCAAGAAAATATTATTTTCTGGGCGTAACCCGAATCGGCCTAACTTGAGCCACCTACAGTTTGATTGATATAGTTTTTAGATTGTTGAGTCATTTTCTCATAACATAATCTACATCTTTTACTTTCTCGAAGGTTCTGGGTTTTATTTGACAACTTGGGTGTTGGTACTTGGATTTTGCGGCACATCAATCCTAATGTAATGCTGAAATCGTACATAAGTTTCTTATAGGATTCATCTGTCAATTGTTTAGTTCTTAGAGTATATTTTTAAACAAATGTCTGTCGACCGTAACCACTATTAAATCCACAGACACAGCATAATCGCGTTGACACACCTGTTCTCGTTTAGTCACTGAATTTAAGCAACGTTGAGCCTGGCTAATACAAGACTAGTAATGTTTTAGAATACCAGGCGTTGTATGTAAGCGGGTATTTATAATACTTCGGAGATATGATTGCTCTTGACTAGCACAGCTCTAGGTTGCCATTGGGCAAGGTACGCACCTGTTAGTCTCCTGGTGTTAATCTGGAGAGTTACTGTAGTAGGAGGTAGGTGGAGTTCCTCTGCTGCGGTGAAGGTATATAATCTAAAAAAAAAGTAGTTCTGTTGGATAAACAGACTATCAATCTGGAACCCGTGAGTTCTATAGGTAAATAGGAAGGTTTGATGCCAAAAAGAAAACACCGATTCTAATTTGTAATAAGCCAACACGGGTGTGGTAATACTAAAACAACTGCTAGGAGAATGCTCATGTCAGTGTGCAATCTGGTCTAACTAAATATAACGAAATATAGAAAAAATATCGATACGACCATGAGAGATGCTATTAATTTAGGTCAAAGTAGACTTGAGGTGAATGCAAAGTAGGTAGGTGATTGTAGTCGAGTGGTTAACGACTTCGGCTGACGACATGCATGCCTCAAAGCTCGAATCCAGTAGGTTCAACTAAATCACTTTCACGATGCAAGCTTGCAACCTTCATCTGGTTCATCCCGTAAGTATCTATTGTCTTTCTCGAACAAGTGCGGATTAGGAAAATATCGGGGAAACCAATGTCAACTATAGGAATGTTTTTGATATAACTAGAGGGCATGATTAACAAAAAATTGGAAGGTTCTACTTATACACATTCGCGATAGGAACTAACCAATGAAATGCAGCAATGTCATGCTAACAACCAATTAGAAACCCCAATTGCTCCATACAATAAGTAATCTTTTAAGAATTCCCGGGCATAATTTTTAGTCTCAATACAAAAAAAGATATTTCCTTTCTGCCTGCAAAATTTTAAAGCCAAAAATTTTAAAGATCAGGGCTTGTATAGGTTAGCTACCTATCGGAAACTTTTATAAACTTAAATATGGCTTTCAATGGAAATGGTCATGGGCCCAGCATCTTTTAAAAGAATCTTCGGACGATCTGAGGAACTTCAGTATTCCATAGGTTTCTGTAATAATAGAAACATTGAAAAATAATAGAAATGGTTTTGACAGAAGGATTTTGATGTGACATGTAGAGTTAAGGACAAGTTCTTTTTTTAGAAAAATTATGATGTCCCTTAACGATTTATCCTCGAGCCAGAGTGAAATTGATTTTAGTAAACGAACGG
This sequence comes from Euprymna scolopes, assembly GCF_053919585.1. Taxonomy (NCBI): domain Eukaryota; kingdom Metazoa; phylum Mollusca; class Cephalopoda; order Sepiida; family Sepiolidae; genus Euprymna; species Euprymna scolopes. The sequence goes on from NC_136491.1 coordinate 115,717,642, forward strand.
AATTCGAACTCGTAACATGACAGTCATCAGTTGAGCCAATAATCTTCTTGGTCATTATAAATCATCGTCCAAATGATATCATAATTAAAGTTATCGACGTCTACACAACACTGACAACATGGCAACACTACAATCTTGTGTCTTCACTATTTATTTAATATTCTGTTTGTTCTTTCCTTAACTAGTCCGTACGTTACTGTTTGCAAAGAAAAGGTAAATATAATTTTGAAGTCAAAAATGCTTCCAAAAAGGCCAAATAATCAAAGCTTTAAATAGGCAAATCTGGCGATCCTGGACAAGAATATGAGTGGCCTTCCTTTCATGTAGCCTCATTTTTTAATATAATTATAATGATATATGATCATTGTTGCAATGTTTTGAAAACTTAACTTGTAATAATATCGACGTGCAGCGATTTTTCATCGAAAAAAGAAGCTAACGAAACCATATGTAAAAGAGAACATTCGAAAGAAACAGGACAAAAAGGAATAAAGACAAACATTGTAAAAATATGCTAGACTGAAGGAGTGACTTAACAATTGTCTCTTACTAGAACGTTATTTCATTATTTGTATTGAGCTGTGTAGTACGATATTACTTTCAGGAGATGTAAATGTATTTATTAATTAGTCTTATATAAGTCAGTTCTATATTTACAATGCAATAAACATTATTTCCATAGAAATGTTAATCTAAACATATTCCATGGAATTTCCACGGGTCCTGCTAGTTCTAATTATAAAGAATACTATTGCCATCTTGCTTGCAATATTCAAAATGAAAAGCAGAAGAATTAAGTTGGGAAATAAAGAGAATCAGTAGTAAGAAAATATATTTCAGACCCTCTTTATTGTTTATGCAGGGGAAATTATGGAACCCAAGAAAATGTCTTCCCGTAAATGCGTCCGTGCATGTGTGCGTCATATGGAATTTAGCTGTGGGGAGGAGGAAAAAAGAATCTGAATGGCGGTGCCCACAACTTTTATAACGGGAGATCTCGCAAAGTGACGCAAACTTTTGCAGCTCTTGCGAAAAAAATCTCGCTTCTCAACTGCATAAAAGAACAGGGAGAACACACACAGACGGTTATAAGAGGATCCTTGCAGACAGTTTTAGGAGAGTCCTTGCAGACAGTTGTAGGAGAAACCTTGGAGATGGTTGTTGCGTGCTGCTGAGTCACTTTGATGTTTTGCTTTTCCCCCTTCTTTTTGTGTTACAGTTTGAAAGAAGTCCTCGTTATAAAATATTTGGACGAAAGTAATCTAGAGAATTGAAAAGCCTTAAAATTTCGACATTCACGCAGTCATGTCGATCTAAACTGATCTAAGTGTATTTTCTGTATAAAAAAAGCCTAAACACAACAACCGCTATTCCCAAATATACGAATGCAAAAGAAATACCATTGTGAAATTATTTTGTAATAAATACAAAAAAAAAAAAAAATAAATAAAACATAAGTAGGTGTAGTGGCGTCAGGAAAGGTGAAAGCGGAAAACACGACGACTGGTGAGAATACGAAGAACATTTATATCCAGAACAGGGTTAGTGATACAGGAAGATTAGTAAGTTCGTTGGGAGTCGTCTCTGTACGACATCCGGATAGCTCTCATTGAGCGGTCTATACTTGCTGCTTATGCGGTTAATGGATCAGTTCATCTTAGTGATTATAAGGGTGTGTATGTCCCTAAAACAGTAGGTAGTGCGAGAGACCCGAGACTGTACAGTTTGTTATAAGGCAAAGAATAAAAGATATGAATGAGATTTAAATATAATAAATAAACATTAGTGATCTCTTCGGAGAACGTTTATTTTTTGTTTACAATAAATCCGCCATTTCTGTACTCTGCCATTCGGAAACATAATTAAAATGATTCAAAACATTCAACGCTCGGAAAGAAGAAATAACAAATGGAGAAAGGACCTAATATTTAGGTCGAACATTTTATGTCGTTATCTGATGGTTGAAAAAATGACAATGTGATGTAAAAATGGAATCTTTTACGACAGTATGAGTAGAGTAGATGTTAGCGGGAGAGTGAATTAGCTGCAACATCTTGTACAAATATATGTGTGCTAATATATGTGTGTTAATATATGTGTGCAAATATATGTGTACAAATATATGTGTGCAAATATATGTGTGTAAATATATGTGTGCAAATATATGTGTGCAAATATATGTGTGTAAATATATATGTGCAAATATATATGAGCAAATATATGTGTGCAAATATATGTGAAAATATATGTGTGCAAATATATGTGTGCAAATATATATGTGCAAATATATATGTGCAAATATATGTTGCAAATATATGTGTGCAAATATATATGTGCAAATATATGTGTGCAAATATATGTGTACAAATATATGTGTGCAAATATATATGTGCAAATATATGTTGCAAATATATGTGTGTAAATATATGTGTGGAAATATATGTGTGCAAATATATGTGTGCAAAAAGGCAGCTTGACAAAAACTGAATTAAAAAAATAAAGACTCGAAAAGAATCGAAGAAAATTCATGTTTTATGAAAATGCTCAGTTGAAATTCGCCAAAGTGGTTGACAGATGAGCATACAAAGTTCTTGGTTGTAACGCTATAATGGCCAAGAAAATAGAGGGAATCTGTATTAAATTGAATTGCTCAAAAAGTAAAATTATCTGTTTAATTTTCTTGCTTTAGTTGGGAATTATTATTTTTATTCTATATTTTATAAATTGTGTATTTATTAACAAAAAAAAAAAACTAAAAGAAATACTGCTGAATATGACTATTTTTCTTCGTACTAAACATGTTTTGGATTCGAAAAGTGATTGTGGATTGATGGGTTTCAAACGTGGTATTTGCATATGAGACTATTGTATGTAATAGTGCATTTGGCTTGGTAAAAAGCTGCAAAGTTTTAGACCGTTTAGATATATTTAAAAAGAAACGTTTTTTTAAGGATAGATTTTAAACTTTTCCCAATAAAGGTTACCAATACTACAGCCTAAAAGATTATAGAAAAAAGATACATTCCGAACATTTTATTCGGAAATTTATATTTTTATTATATTTTTATAAAATGAGAAATTTTACACTTGATCAAAAATTATAAGACCAGAGGTATTAATTCTAGGAAATTTAGTAATGAGTTTTACTTCCACTGATTTTGATGATAAAAATTTATTGGAGTATGCTAGAAATTAGTGTTTAAATTTAGGTGCGGGGGTGTTGTTTCTAGATACTGAAGATGAAGTTACGAAGTTCATTTTTTGTTGAATATTGTTTGCCATTTCAAGAAACATCTCTTGTTATCCATCCCCGAACGTTTTCAATTGCGTTCAAGTCCGGTGAGCATGCAGTATGTGCCAAGAAATGCAAAAAGTCCAAGGTACGTCGTGCCGCGTGGATTGCAGCATTATCCTGTGGGAATAACCATACATCCCCGCACAAATGATGGCCCTCAGTCACCAAAGATTCTCTTTGTATCATGTTAACAAAACCAGCCACTGTTTAACGACCCTGGACCATTTGAAGTGGAGCTTCATCACTATGACGTGTGGAGAAAATTTCAGAAGGCATGTTTCCGTTATGCTAATATCGTTGAATTTCATTGGATTGATTTTTTCTCACTAGAAAACAGGACTTTCTGTCACTTCTAAACGTCTAATATTTGGTATTCACGACCAAACATTGAGCGTTTCTCCTTGTTACGTGGAAGCAGGCAAAGAATTTGTTAACGCTTTTTAATTACTATGCCTTTTTGTCAAAAGTGTCCTCTGATGGTTGCTGAACTGCACATAAGTTTGACTAGAGGAAAGTCATTTTTCTATCACAACAACCCGTCTTATTCTCCTACTCAATGCAGATAAAATATTTGGGGGCCTTCCAATGGATTTTGCTTTTCCATAATTCTCACTGTTCTTTAGAAAGTTACAAATCACAGATTTACAGCGATTTATCTTAGCTGCGCTCACCCTCTATGGCAAACTTTGCTTACAGAAATCTAGAATTCAATTACGCTTAACTTGGATAAATTTGCTTGCTTTAGACATGTAGACACCTTTACGCAGTGATTGCTAATTTGTAACTGATCTAAAAAAATGTATACCCCTGATCTTATAATTTTTTGATCAAGTGTAAAATGCCTCATTTTATAAAAATGTAAATTTCTGAATTAAATGTTTTAAATGTAGCTTTTTCCCCCATAACCTTTTAGGTTGTTGTATTGGTAACCTTAAGTAGGAGGAGGAGGTTAAAACCTATCCTTTTAAAAAAGGGTTTATTTTTAAAAATTTCTAAGTGGTCTCAAACTTTGGATCAGTGGTGTTTATATATATATATATATATATATATATAAATATATATATATATAAATATATATAAATATATATATATATATAAGCTTCATCTGTCTGTTGCAGATATTTACGGTGAGGAACTATAAGAAAGCAACCACTGCCATGGACGTGCGCTAGAAGCAGAGATACGTTATTGAATTCAGACAGGCAGAACAATTTGACGTCAGTATAATTATATTATATTTTTATTAAAGACTGGTAAAAGAGATGTGAGTGACAAAGTGCGTTTAGACCAAGGCATCAAAAAAGGTGGCAAAAATACACTGTGAATGATAGTGACTCGGTAGAATAATACATTCTTGAGCACACATATTCCTGCGTTCTAATGGTGCCATTATTATACTTTTAACTCTTCAACCTTTTAGGTTTTGAATTACGAAGTAGGAACCTTTATATTTGGAACGACTCTCGCATGTATTGACTAAACGCAATATATATATATATATATATATATATATATATATATATATATATATATATATATATAGTGCAAAATTTTGTTGAAAATTCAAAGACTCACGTTTTCTTTTTCATAACCTTCGTTTATTTCCTGGATTCTTCCATTACAGCCGTTTCATTAATGAGTTGGCAATTTTACGATTTATTTTTCCGTAAAAATATCCTGTCCTCACCAACTTCTTCAGATGTTTATCCATTAGATTTTTACAACAAATGGTATATTTTTAACATGCTGGACATCGTATTCGGGTAAAAAGATTTCCACAGCCATGCTTCTTCACTTCCTCCATATTTGTGTGTGTGTGTGTGCGCGCGCGTGTGTGTGGGGGGATAAAAAGGTACATAAATGACAATAATTTGAATTTTTACTATTACTAATATTTTTACTTTCCAACTTTGTTTTATAATCATTTTCATACATGCATGCAAAGATACATACATACATTAAAGAGATAGGTGAGATTTATATAATAGATTAATACAGCACAGGATTTGAGTTAAATGATTAACGTTATTAACGGATTTAATTTGTTTGATTACTATTGTTATTTCTCTTAAAAAAAGAGTGATGGTAGATGACACTTAGTGCTCTGGACGCAATCTATTCTATAAAAAAGAGTTGTGTGTGTGTATGTCCTGCTATGGACGAATGGACTGGGCAAAAGAGGAAGAGAAACTTGGGAATAAAAAATAGAAAGACAGATAGAAAGCTTAAAGCTTAAATCATCATTATCATCATATCGCATGAATCCGAACATTCTATTATTGCCATATTTTTCTTGTCTGAATTATTTCTCAAAAGAAATCAGGGATTACGGGAGAGATTACGTTAAGGTTGCCAACATCCTAAATAAAAGTGATTTTTGTGGAACGAACTGGATTCGAACTTGGAATACTTAGGTCGTCAGTTTGTGTCATTAACCACTTGACTACCATCATCTCTCAGAAGTTTTAATAATAATAATAAATTACACCTTTGCCCCGAGCAACATTGGGTAGCCATAGCAATTAAAAAATATATGCCTAAAATGTAACTAAAATCAATTTTATACAAAACATTTTACGCTTTCGCCGTTAAGTTACGATTGACATGCCGCAACAATCAGTCATCCAAGTTATCGTATAGAATCTAGAGCATACGAGAAAGTAGTCAAATTATGATATGAGAAAATGACTCAACGAGAAATTAAAAAAAAATATGAACCGAAGTGTAGGTTAAGCCAGGCTGATTTGAGGCACGCCCCAAAATATATATTTGGATGAAATTATATCATCTGCTTTATAATAAAGATCAATGCGTACTTATATATATATATATATATATATATATATATATATATATATATATATATATATTTAATAATAACATATTATATATATATATCTATTTAATAATAACATTCAAAATGATGTAATCCTTAACATAAAAATGCACCATGCCATACGCCATAAGTTTCAATGGGTTGGCTTGAGAAAAAAGAGATTACAGTGATGAAGTGGCTCCTTAATCCATAAACAGTGAAACTTTGGGGTCGCATCTATGGAAAAGATTGATGATGCACAAATGTTCATCAAAAACAGAATTAGATGCCCAATTCATGAAGGCTGGCATAAAATTATCCTACTACCTATAAAGATTTAGTCAATAATATGCAAAAACGAACAAAACTTGTTATAAAACAGAAAGGAGAGCATGCCAAATATTGATTGGTGTTAAAATCGAGTTATTAATGTTTATTCAACTAGGCCCGACCTTGAACTATATAAGTTTGAATCATAATTTCGATTTTTATTAATGCTCCATAATTTGGACCATGACTGCATATATATATATATATATATATATATATATATATATATATATATATATATATATATATATTGTGACGAAACCCATAAATTGGATTACGCATTTAAATAAAAATTGAAATATTTAATTTCAGGCCAACGAGAAGTGTATCGTTTTTCTTGTTATTTTGTTATGTTATCACCGAGACAAATGAACATTGTTTCCAAGAGAGAGAGAGAGAGAGAGAGAGAGAGACAAAGAGATAAAGAAAAAGGCGGTATGGGAGAGGGTGAGAGAGGTGAGAAAAGCCTTTTGACACGCAAGTTAGCAGATGGCCAGGTAATTTGCTCAGAAACCTGTTTTATAACCCTTGCTCGTCGCTAAGCAGCAGGTGGAGAAACGAAGTGCTGGGAAATGTACTGAGCGAAGAAGAAGGAGAGAGGGGAAAAAGGGGAAGAGGGACCTTTTGGTACAGAACATTTACTGCATGGTCGTTGTGCCAAGCGAATGTACGAAATTACCACCGGCAGCGATAGAAAAGCAAAGAAGCAGCTTGAAACCACCAAAGGAGATAATGCCTGGGAGAAACTCCATATCAGTAGCTGAAAAGAACGCGATAAACGGCGAACTGAGGTGACATTGGCCGCGACAAGTGGCGAACTTTGTGAATATGCATTTTAATCCGCTCGAAAAGAAATGAAAGAAAACCGCATGAAACAAAAGAAAAAAGAGAGAAGAAAAATGTAAAATCATAAAGTCGCCCTTATGAACATCTCTCTCGTATATGAAGACATTGGGTTCATTTTGCCATTATTCTGTTTGGATTGATATTTTTTCTTATATTGATGTATTTCTCGTTTGCATCTTCGGATAGTATACAAAGATACCCCTCCCCATCTTTATAATTTTTTTTTTTTTACTTAACCTCATTATCACTTTCATACATAGTCTAGTGTTTTGTAATAAAATCTAACTTCGAAAGTTACCATTGTGTGTCGTATTTTTCGTTACTTTCATACGCTGTTCGTCGTCTAATGTATATTTCTGGTTTTGAAAGAGTCTCCAAATATTTTTGTTTCAGCAAAGTGTACCGAACCCAAGGCATATGTGTTTTAATGTTCATTGTATTTCATGAATGTATTTTTTATTATTTTTTTTATTACGAACTCATGAATGTGTTGTTATTATTGTCTGTTTGCATTACTAATAATAGAAATCGTAATATATATATATATATATATATATATATATATATATATATATATGTATATATATGCGCAATTGTTTTTTTTGTTTCTTTATTTTATCAACAACCTTCACCCTCCTAACAATATTTTGCTCAGATTCGGCTAATTATTTTAAGCCTATTTTCCCCACAAATAAAGAAGGCAATATATATATATATATATATATATATATATATATATATATATATATATATATATATATATATATATATCGATTATGAAAAAATACCATGATAAAGTTAATTCTCCACTTAATAATTGGTGAAAATTTCATATTGATTGGATAATTGCTTGCGTAAAATACGCTTCAATATAATATTTTAATTTGTCCAGATTTCGTATATATTTTAATAGAGTTGTGATTTCCAAATGAATAAAAGTATTTTGGTGCTATCATATAGCATCTAAACCTAAAGTCAAACTATAGCATTCAAAGCTGATGATGTTACCACTGTACCAAACTTACACGCTTAGGAGCTAATTAGAAATTAAAAATTAAAATTAAACTAAGATGAATGAATAAAATATATAAAAATTTTCCAATTTTGACTTATACTTAACCCCTTAAAACTATTTTAACAAGGTAAAGAAGCATAAAAGAATTCAATCATTTGAGGCCCACTGCGCCTTTTAGTTTCGTTGGAAATAGAGTTTAAAAATATCGAGACAGACACACAGAGACGGATATATAGCGTATATATATATATATATATATATATATATATATATATATATATATATATATATATATATATATAGTAATTTATAAAATATATATGGCGACTAAGCTACACTGAATATTCTGCGTTTCATCCACTGCAGGATTCGTCAGGTTTATGCGCGAATTTTGTGGTTGCTTCTTGTTTTTATATATGTTGAGGATTTCTGGTTAGCCAATCAGCTTTCTAGTATCCACCGCGCCCCCTCCTATTAGCCAATGGGCATGCACTTTATCGAACAAAGGATCTGTTTTAGAACTAGGTTAGTGGTTTAAGGTAGATCTTTTCCCTCTTTTTTAAATTTTTATATATATATATATATATATATGAATATACCTATGTGTACACACACATGCGCACACACGCACACACACATATATATACATATATGTGTGATCGTTTATGTATATTCATGTTTATTTAATTTATTTATTTATTTGTTTGTTTTCTATTGTTATTGTTAGTTTTAAAGCTATTTTGTATCGCTATCCTAGGGTGAGTTTTATTTTGTGAACACAGTTGTTTGCTATTTCTCGTCTACAGTTTAATAGATTTTGAGGTTCTTTAAAGTACAGGATAGCAAATTTTTCATGGAGGCATAATTTACATGGGTCGTCTAAGTGTCTGCACGTGGTAGCTTGTTTCATTATTTTCCATTCGACTACCGGCGAATGTCCGCTTTCTTTGAGTTCCCAGTATTTATTCGCTAGTGTTGTTTTTATACGGTGTTTTTTTTATTTTAAAATAGATATATAGATATATAGATAGATAGATAGATATAGATATTAGGGATAAAACTTATAAAACTCATTATGTATGTCTGTCAGTCTATCTAAATATTTTCACGTGTCATGTTAGTATAGTGGTAACGTAACCAGCTTTGAATGCTACAATTTGGCTTTTGGGTTTCGATTCTAACAGATAAGACTCAAAGAGACTGCAGAAGTCAAATTTTTACAAAATTTTACCTCAAGTTTAACCCCTTAACATTCATCGTTTTGGGCTCGAATCAAATTAAAAAAAATTGATCCATGTGAAAGTAACCTACACCCAAAATTGCAAGTGTTTAGACCCAAAATTGACGGAGCAGTTTGGTAGAGTCTTCCAAGGTGAAATCGTTGAATTTTAACTCCATTTTTACAGCCTAATTTCTGTCTGAAAACCGATTAAAATATTTTCCCAAATCTCAATACCCCTTATGGACAAATTTCGCGTCTGTAGACTGAACATTAACTGGACAGTTTGGTAGGGAAATGTACACACACAGACACACACATACATACTATTTGACTTTTATAGATATATAGATTACTAACAGAGAGTATAGCATTTTCCGATCGTTAAATACGTTTAAATGTAATATCTTAATTCATACAATTATGAATTCATTATTATTGATTATATTTTATCTAATATTTAGTAGTAAATTCAAAAGTAACATAAGTTTATGACTTGTGTGTCATCCGCTAGAATCGAAACAATAAAATTTATCTCTCAAGACCTGGTCGTTACTGTTTTAACTATCATCATCGGATAAGTAATAGTTAGATATGAACAACTTTATCTATAAATTAATATTCGCGCATGCGTACATCGACACTCTAAGTCGACTTACGCCTGCTAAGTTCAAATTTTGTAAAGTTTGATTCCTTAGCGATGATTTTTACAACGGTCCACAAAACTTTTTTTTAATCACGATGGGTTACCGTTTATTTATGGCCGCATTCCACTATGCTCTGGAGGCAATTTCCTAACGATATTGTCTTAGATTTGTGCACATCCGTTCTTCTCTCTCTGTAATCATTTCACCGTATTCGCGCCTCTCAGCGACTTAGGATCTCGGGAAAATTTACTTTGAAAAACAGAAGGGAGACACACAGACACAGTGAGCCACATTCATCAGTATTTACTTTATACTAAAAGAGGTTTTCAAGATAGTATATTCACAATAAAATAGAGAAATCTAAATTTGAAAATACAGTAATTGAATTTCATGAGCATTCTAATAAAAAAAACCAATGAAAATTTAAATTTAGAGCTCTATGTTGATTCTTAATCATTTCATGTTATTTATGTCGATATAAAAATGCAATTTTCGTACTTCTTACTAAAATTTTATCATCTATGTTTCGTTTCAAATAACATAATAAAAATATGTTTTACACATCATAATGGCGTTACATATTTTCTACTTTTGTGTTTGATTAAAATGTTTCAGTTTCCTTATATATATATATATATATATATATATATATATATATATATATAATTACTTCCACACACAAACAACGTCGCAGCTCAGAAGAGCCAGGACAGCCAACAAACCGGAAGTCCAAGACTCGAGTTTTGCCATCATTTGGGCTCATCAGTTAGACATATACGAACCTGAATTCGAAATCCGAGCCAATGACGAGCCCAAATGAGGGCGAACTCGAGTCTTGATTGTCATGCTATTTGTGAACTGCGACGTTGTTTGGCTGAGGAAATAATTATATGCTCACTGACATTCGGAAAATTATACATATATATGTACATATATATTTATGTATGTATTTATATATATATATATATATATATATATGTGTCTGTGTGTGTGTCTGCGTGTGTCTGTGTGCGGGTGTGGGTGTCTATGTGTGGGTGTTTGTGTGTTTTAATTATGCAACAGTCACGACCTCCATCCTTCGAACAGCATGGATAGTTTGGTATCTGCGCCCGAATTAAGCGTTTGTTAGTTCTTAATTTCCTTAATTCTCATGGTAATTCTTTGGTGGTCCGGAGGTAGAGGTTTAGCAAATTGAGTTAAAAGTAACTTCGCGATTGAGTGCGAATCTCCTGAACGGCAGGAATTTCATCCTACACTGATTATATTTTAGTCATTTTTACAATAAATCTCATATATATATATATATATATATATATATATATATATATATATATATATATATATATATATTGTGCTCAATATTTATATACAGACATTGAAAAAGTGATTTACAAGCGTTTAACTCGTGATTTGCCGGTAAAATTACAGACGACTCTCTAGATGGTGTAGGTTCCATTCTGGCTTGGAATGAGTGCTAGTCTGTAGACTACTATCTCTCTCTCTCTTTCTCTCTCTCTCTCTCTAATTCTCTCTCTCTCTTTCTGTCTCTAATTTTCTTTCTCCCGTTATATATATATATATATATATGTATATATATATATATAATATTTATTGATATATATATATGTATACATATATATATATATATATATATATATATATATATATATATATATATATACTAGCAGGTCGCCCGGAATTGCCCGGTCGTAGAATACGTTTAATATGATATTTTCATAAATGCAGATTTCATATTTATTATTATATCATAGGTGACCCAATATATAGTAATGATTTAAAAAGTTAAAAATAAAAATAAATGACTCGTGGGCCATTACCGAGAATCGAAACCAAAAGGTTTAGCTTAGGATTTACTACTTCTTTCGAAGTTTATGCTTGAGCTATGAATACATGTTCGCTGCAAGGTTTAAAACATGAACCAATAACTATTACGCTACACATGGATGTTCAACTATCACCTAGCAAATTCCAGTTCTTTTTTAAATTTCACAATTTTGCACCGATAATCCCAGGCTAAAACTTAGTTTTAAAACATAAAGTTTCGCAGGGGTTCGACTACTTTATATATTAAGTTTCATGTCAGTACTCTAAAAACTGATAGAGGAGTTTGGTACGAAAATTGTTTAAACAAATACATACACGCATATATAAATATATTTAGAAAAAACTTTTTACGCAAATATTATGCAAGTATAAATCATGTAGAATATCTTTATGAATATAATTACAAGTAATGGCTAAAGATGATCATTCCATAAGAAAACCGAAAAAAACTAAGAGAGAATTAATTAAAATGAATGTTTAAAAGAATATACAAATTAGCTAGATCTTTTGTAGATTAATGCAATTCCATGAACCATTTATAACAAAGTTGTATTTTCCTTTGAAATAAATAGAAAAATGTGTTTAATATGAATCTCAATACAAAAAAAAATCCAAATCTGTAAGAATATATATATATATATATATATATATATATATATATATATATATATATATATATATATATATATAATGTGTGTATGCGTGTGTGTATATGTGTTCATGTAATTTTCGTAAGCGCAAATAATCCATATCAAAATACGATCTTCTATCTGGTCGATCAACGCTGCCAAACTGAAACAAATATATCAAATGTTAAAACACTTTTACTAACAAAAAAAAACAAACAAAAAAAAACGAAGGAAGTAAAATTCGAAACAGGGTTGATATTATTTACAATAAGAACGGAGGACAACGAACATATGCAGAACCGAACTATTGTCTATTGAAGGTACGTTTCGCAGGGTGGGTGGCTAGGATTAAAACTGTCGTTTGTATTCGATGTAAAAAAATAACATTTCCCACCCTGTAGCATGATATCTATAGGTGCTATCTCTGATGATAAACAAGCGCAAGAGTTTCGTTTGGGCGGACACCCGATCCAAATGTTGCGGTAGCGACCATCAAGTTCTCCCGCAGTGTCACGCATAGTCAATAGGTTCGCTGAGACAATAGCGTTTACATCAACTCGAATGGTGGAGACGTCTCTTTACCGTACATCGATAATAAAGCTAAAAAAATAAACAAAAAAAAAACAAAAAACAAATGACAAATAGACTTATATAATTGAAAAAGTGTGACCTGTAGGGACATATATTGAGCTCGGAATAAATTATTAAAGTGAGTTTGCAAAGCCAGTTAAAATTAAAAGAATACAATTATAAAATCAAAAATTAATCTATTTCTATTCGTTATATATATATATATATATATATATATATATATATATATATATATATATATATATATATATATATATATATATACTAGCACACAGACTTCACAATGCCAGGGACTGAATGATAATCAACAAACGTATCACACGCCTCCCCATATTTTTATTGTAATCAATATCAATGAAATCGACAAATTTTTAATCAAATCATTTGCTTGCTCTTCTTAAGGATCACGGCTGCAGTGTACCGTAATGAAACTGCACCTGTCTTGCTGCAAAGGCTTTATCCAAATAGATCTTAGTCTCCATTGCAATGTAGAGAATCTGCTGTTGATTTTATAAAATTACGAGGGGCGCGCAATATGTAATGCCGCTGACCCACTACCAGTTGTCTGATCGAGCTGAAATTTGCATGTGCAATGATTTATATCTCTACGGGTTATGAAGCAAATTACAGCTCTAAACTAATTGTGGTTTCTGTTTTACAGGTGTTTGAACTGAGTCAGGTGTGAAATGGAGCCTGTTGAATGTCGAGCAGTGATCCGATTTTTGTATTTGAAAGGACGCACACGACAGGAGACTTTTGATGAAATGAAAGAAAGTCATGGTAATAATGCCCCATCATATGACCTTGTAAAACGCTGGAATCGTGAATTCAAACATGGCCGGAAGTCTGTGGAAACAGCTTCCAGACCTGGTCGCCCCCTTCTGCCATTGATGAGGCCTCTATCCGTCAAATTGAGACTGCCATTTTGGAAGATCGGCGCATTACTATTCGCCAAATAGCCCAAGATGTCAAGATTAGTACAGGGTCTGTGGAAACTATCATTCATGACCATTTGCATATGCATTAGGTGTCTGCCAGATGGATTCCAGGTTGCTCACACCATTTTAGAAGCGAGAACGCG